>NW_023270763.1:16525504-16614661 GCF_011800145.1 Mirounga leonina | reverse complement strand
TTCTTCTTCTTCTTCTTCTTCTTCTTCTTCTTCTTCTTCTTCTTCATCTTTCTTCTTCTTCTTCTTCCTTCTTCCTCTTCTTCTTCTTCTTCTTCTTCCTCTTTCTCTTCTTCTTTTTTAAATAAGGATTTTATTTATTTGAGAGAGAAAGAGAGAGATTGAGTATGAGCAGGGGGATCAGCAGAGGCAGAAGGAGAAGCAGACTCCTCACTGAGCAGGGAGCCCAATGTGGGGCTCGATCCCGGAACTCCAGGATCATGACCTGAGCCAAAGGCAGATGCTTAACTGACTGAGCCCCTTGACTAATGGTTTCTGTTTGCTAAGGGGTTCGGTTTTGCTTTGTACACTTGTTCGTTTCCAAATACAGGTCCATAAAGAGAACTATGCAGTCAAAGATGTACAGCCTTTCTCTAGTATATACGATATTATAGATATTTAAAAGATATTAAATCAGATATTAAAAAGACACCTTTAAGTGGGTACCATAAAGGAGATGAGCGAGTCTGGCAGTTGGGTTTGTTTCTTTATTTATACCTTGCCTCGTTTCAAAAAGGACCCGAGGCCTTTACAGAGCCACATATCCTATAACAGGTGCCTGGCATCTAGTAAGACCCGCAGCTGCTCAGCACTGGCCATTACCACTGATAATAGCCGCAGTTGTAAAGTGTCATTAACAAGACAAAACAAAAACAAAAACCAAAAAAACAAAAACAAAAACACAAAAGGCAAAGGGAAAACAAAGGGGAAAATGATAACACGAATCCAGGGTCGGTACACAAAACATATGGTGTAAAGGTCAGTTGATACCATTGCTAAAAGCGAGGCACACATTTGCTGAGCTTTCTAGAGGCCCAAGCAAATGTTGGTTACGTAATTCATGGGAGGCCCGGGAGAAAGTTCTGGGAGTCCTCATCAAAATGATATTTCGTGATGCAGAGGACCATGTCTTCAACTCCACCCCCTAATTCTGAATCCAGTCCAACACAGACAGATGGGCTCGCAAAGCCCCAGTGCGGTGGGAGATGGATCATGGCCGTGCTAAGTTCCTAAGTTCAGCCAGACCGCTTTTAAAGCCACTGTTACAAATCACACATCCCAGCCTTAAGCAATCCCAGTAAGGGGCTTAGCTACAACATGTATCTTTCGGCCCTGGGGGTTGGTAGATACACAGTATCTCCAGGGGCCATTCACAAAGAATGGAACAGGGTGGCTCTGGAAATACACAACTGGCAAGAAGATTGCTTTGTTTCAACATTGTAAGGGGGATTAATATAGGAGCTTTTGTCGTTTGGTTTTTCACCCTTGAGATCTGACCACTACGTTTGGAGCAAGCCTGCCTTTTACAGGGGCAATCAAGGGGGTTAAGTGTCTGCCTTCGGCTCAGGTCATGATCCCAGGGTCCTGGGATGGAGCCCCATGTCAGGCTTCTCCCTCCCACCGTCCCCCCCACCCCCCACTCCTGCTCTCTCTCTTAAATAAATAGATAAAATCTTAAAAAATATATATATATATACAAGGGCAATTAAGCTGTGCCTGCTTCCAGCTGTTCTGTCTCCAGGTCACCTTCCTTTTTCTCAGGGGTCTAGGACCTGTAACCCCGGAGGGCTTGGATTTGACCTTCTTCCTTCCGTTTTAACTAACATCTTTTGTGCCAAGCATTTGACATGAGTTATTTTACAGTTTTCCCATAACTCTGGCAGGTGGCTATTGCTGCCTGTTTTGTGCTGACAAAATAGAAGTGCAGAGATATATGAAGTACCTTGCCCAAGGGCACCCTGCTAGTAAGAACTGTGATTTAATGCAGTTCTGTAGGACTGGGGACCCTTATTCTTCCCTGCACCAAGCCATCTTGAAAATCTCTGTTCGATGGTTTGGTTTAGGATTCCAATTGAGTTAAACATCAAGTTTTCTGCCCTTTGGTTTGTGTTATTAATATCTTTCCCTTGTTTTGCAAACCGGGACTTCGTTTGTCTGTCTCCAGATTTTGTATCTCTTCTCCAATGAGTCAGGTGGCTTGGAGCACCGCTCGCTGGCAATTTTTCTCATTTTACTTCTCCAAGTCAGATCAGGAGGTGGGGATTAATTCAAAGTAGCACGATGTTTTTTCAAATTTTTATACCTCCAAAGTCAGGTTTCCATTTCCTCTTACCAGTGTTTGTTATAAAAGAAATCTCATAATGCAAATAAAAACCATGAAATATTATTTTTAACCTAAGAGGTTTGCAAATATAGTTTGCTTATAGACTATGTGGAGAATCAGGCACTCTCCAACATCATTAGTAAGAGCATACATCTGGGGGCGCCTGGGTGGCTCAGTTGGTTAAGCGACTGCCTTCGGCTCAGGTCATGATCCTGGAGTCCCGGGATTGAGTCCCTGGATGGAGTCCCGCATCGGGCTCCCTGCTCGGCAGGGAGTCTGCTTCTCCCTCTGACCCTCCTCCCTCTCATGCTCTCTGTCTCTCATTCTCTCTGTCTCAAATAAATAAATAAAATCTTTAAAGTGTTTTTTTTTTAAAGACTTTATTTATTTATTTGAGAGAGAGAATGAGAGAGAGCACATGAGAGGGGGGAGGGTCAGAGGGAGAAGCAGACCCCCCGCCGAGCAGGGAGCCCGATGTGGGACTCGATCCCAGGACTCCAGGATCATGACCTGAGCCGAAGGCAGTCGCTTAACCAACTGAGCCACCCAGGTGCCCCAATAAATAAAATCTTTAAAAAAAAAAAAAAAGTATACATCTGCACTGCCTTTTGGGGGGAAGGAAAATTTGGCAACACTGATCAAAATTCAAAATGTGCACACCCTTTGACCCAACAACTCCACTTCTAGATCCTACAGGCCTGGTGGCACATGTGCACAATGCTATTCAGCAAAATTCTATAGCAAAAGACTGAACATCACCTATGAGTCCACTAACAAGGAAGTCGATGAAATAAATTATGGCATTTCCATATAACAGAACACTCAAAAAAAAAAATACTCAGAATACTCAGCAGCTGTAAAAAAAAAAAAAAAAGGAAGCAGATATGTACAGACTGACGTGAGACATTCTCCAAAATATGCTGTTACATGAAAAAAGCAAGGGGAAAAGCAAGTGACTACAGTGCATTATCATATTTGCGTTTTCCTGGAAGGAGACACTTGCATATGCATAGACTACCTTTAGAAAGACACAAGAAAATCGGTCACAGTGCTCAGGAGATGGTGACAGGGGCTGGGGCCAGGCAGAGACAGGAGGGCAGCCTGCTTTTCCTTTTTTGTTTTTTTATACCATATGAATTCCCTCCTAAAAAGAAGTCTTATTAGAAAACCTCCACCCTGTGTTTTAAGGGCATGATTTTCCTCGCTGGAGAAAACGTGTATGGTCATTAGACCGGGTGGCGCCACACTCCTCATCCCGCCCTTGGGTATGGGACATGAGATGCCCAATGCCCTGCTCTGACTGAACCACTAACTTGTGGAGTGACCCGGGAAAGCCCCACACTCTCTTGGCATTAGGGTGCAGAAGACAAGATCGACAAGGTCCCGCCCTCCCGAAGCTTAAACCAGGTAAAGGGAGCAGTGTGGCCAAGGGCGGGGAGGTGAGAAAGTTTCTGGTTCCTTGTCTCCCGTGGCCGCCCACCCCTTTCCCTCACAGCTCCCAGGCCTGCACTCTCCCCGGCTGCCTTCCTGTATGATTGTCCAGTTGCTAAATCCCTAGGGAATGAAAGGCAAGGACAGCCTGACCATATCCTCCAGGCTCCACGAACTCTAAGGAAGGGCGTTTAGCACTAAACGCTGGAGCCCAGTGGAAACTGGCAAGAGGGACCCTGAGAGTGGAGGCAGGGAGAAATGGCTGGCTGGACCGACCCCCCAGGTTTCCACAGGTTGTGTCAAAGGTGGGACTGGTAATGGGTTTTGCACATGAAAACATGGCTTTATTTAAAGATTTTATTTACTTATTTGAGAGAGAGAGAATGAGAGAGAGAGAGCATGAGAGGGGGGAAGGTCAGAGGGAGAAGCAGACTCCCTGCCGAGCAGGGAGCCCCATGCGGGACTCGATCCCAGGACTCCAGGATCATGACCTGAGCCGAAGGCAGTCGCTTAACCAACTGAGCCACCCAGGCGCCCCAAAACATGGCTTTATTTAAATAGGGGTGCCTGGGGGCGCCTGGGCGGCTCAGTTGGTTAAGCTTCTGACTCTCGGTTTCTAGTTTCTGCTCGGGTCATGATCTCAGGGTTGTGAGATCAAGCCCCACGTGGAGCTCCCTGCTCAGCATGGAGTCTGCTTGAGACTCTCTCTCTCTCTCTCTCTCTCCCTCTGCCCCCTCCCCCTGCGCTCTCTCTCCCCCTAAAATAAATAAATCTTTAAAAAAAATAGGGGCGCCTGGCTGGCTCAGTTGGAAGAACATTTGACTCTTGATCTTGGCGTGGTGAGTTCCAACCCCAAGTTGGGTGTAGAGATTGCTAAAAAATAAACATTAAAATATATATTTACTCAGTGCCTTTCTCTGTTTGGATGTCTGCAACTTGCTTCTTTTGAAGGTCACAAGATGCTTGTCTTTAAGCAAGGATAGCGTCCATGCTGGGGCAGCGCTGTTCATTATTGAGTGTTAGCCTGGTGTAGGATTTGGGTAGCTTTGCACAGGACTAATGGGACATCCATGTCTGACAGCCCTATTGTTTTTGATGCTTCAGTTCAGAATTCCCAGAAAAGGCTTCTAAAATCAGTGCTGCAGGGCGCCTGGGTGGCTTAGTCCGTTAGTGTCTGCCTTCGGCTCAGGTCATGATCCCAGGGTCCTGGGATGGAGCCCCGCACCGGGCTCCCTGCTCAGTGGGGTGTCTGCTTCTCCCTCTCCCTCTGCCCCTCCCCCCCCACTTGTGCACACGCACATTCTCTCAAATAAATAAAATCTTTAAAAATAAAATAAAATAAAATAAAATAAAATCAGTGCTGCAGTGTGGAGGAGAAGAAAAGGCATGTGCCCTGGGGTCAGAGGGCCTTGAGTTCAAATCCCACGCTATCATCCCTTCAGTTCCTAACTCCATCCATAAAATGGGAATAATAAATAATACTGCCTTCACAGAATTGCCCTAAGGCTGTGTCAGGAACCTAGCTCGAAGAAGGCCCTCAAGAAATAGCAGCTCTTACCATCATGTCTATCATGTTCTTCATTCTTGTGTCACAAAACTGACCCTCTAACACCTGTCCTTTTTCAAAAGGTAGCAGTAAAAATCCTAACAATGACGACTAGCATTTACTGAGCACTTATTCGGCGACAGGCCCTCTTCTAAATCCTTTACATGTTCACTGAACCCTTACAGCAAGCCTTTGAGATAGATACGGTGATTTTACAGATCGCAAAGCCGAGGCTCAGAGAGGTTCAGTAACCGGCCCGAGGCGGCTCAGCACCTTAGCCGAGCGGGCGCACGAACCCAGCGAGTTGGGCTCTGTCCTCTTGATCCGGGCACGAGGGTCACCGAACCGTCGCCCGGGGAGAACCCAAGACAAGTCAGCGCTCGGCGGGGAGAAGCGGACGACGCCCCCCCCCCCCCCCCCCCGGGCGGCGGCTCTGGCCCGCTGGGGCCGAAGGGGTTATTCCCACTGAGACGCCGGCGCCTGCGGCTGCTAGAGAGGCCCTCGGCGCGGCGGGAGGAAGGCGCACTTCCGGCCGCGGCCCGACTCCGGGCATCCCACGGGCCGGCTCGGGCGCGCGGTGCTCGGCGGCGGCCTCGGGGCGCAGGGGGCGGGGCGCCAGCGCACCTGCGCCCCGAGTTCCAGAGAGCGAGCGCCGCGCGCGGGGCGGGGGCGCCCCGGGCCGTGCGGGGAGAGGTGTCTCTGAACGTGACCGCCTGGGGCTGGGGCGGGGGGGCTCCTGGCCTCTCCCCGCAGGCCGGGCGGACGGTGCTCGCGGGAGGCCGGGCAGCTTGCTCCCCCGAGGGACCTCGAGCCTTCCAGAGCCCCGGCTCAGAAAGCTCCCGCTCCCAGGTGCGGGCGCGCCCGCCTCCCCCGGCCCCCACGGCCGCGCCGAGAAGCCGATGGCATCATCCCGGTTTTAGGGGCGACTCGCTTAGGACTCCTGCTTTGTAAACGGGCTGGTCCCCGACGCCCGGCCGGCCGGGAGCCGGACTGCGCGGCGCTGCCTGGGCCCTGGCGCTCCTGGCCGGTTGGGATGCGGGGCGACGGCGGGATCGTCGGGCCGGCGTCCGTGAGCTCGGCAGCCCTCCACCCGACCTGGCCGGCCCTTCCCTTCCGTCCCTTTCGGGCGAGAGACGCGGGACCTGGTGGAACCGCGCTTGTCTTTTCTCCTGCCGCTCCCCGCGGCTCCCCGCATCCTCCTCGTATCCTTTTCGCTTTCTTGTCTTTTTCTTCGTCTTTTTCTTGTCCTTCGTCTTTTTCTTGTCCGCTCCGTCTTTCCGGTCCCACTGCCACCATCTCTCAGTCGCATTGTCACAAACCTGTCTTACTGCAGTAACCTTCAACCCTGACTGCTTCCTCGCTATTTCATATGCCACTCTACACCCCACCGGTCCCCAAACTCTTGCATCAAGCCACACCCGTGTTCAAAGAACCTTTTCAGCCCCAAATTGAAGCTGTCTATGAGCTCAAGTCAAAACTCTTTAGCACGGCATTCAAGCCCGCTTAAAATTTAGCTTCAGCCCATCTTCCTACCCTGATCTGTCTCCTGGTGACCTGAGTAGAAGTTACAGACTGGTAGCTACAATTCCAAAGTCTTTCAACTGGCGGGCAATTTCTTTCGAAAATTCGAGTTGATATTTACTTTAGAATCGGGAGATTTCAGGGGCACCTGGGTGGCTCAGTCGTTAGGCGTCTGCCTTTGGCTCAGGTCATGGTCCCGGGGTTCTGGGATCGAGCCCCGCATCGGGCTCCCTGCTTCTCCCTCTCCCACTCCCCCTGCTGGTGCTCCAGCTCTCTCTGTGTCTGTCAAATAAAATCTTAAAAAAAAAAAGTAAGCAGATTTCTAGCTTTTGACGCATCTGCAGAGCTGGAAACAGTTCGCTCATGTTCTTACCCTAAGCAACTGGTTCAAACTGAGAAGTGGGTGCCCCCCTTAGGAGGACTGCTCCCCCTGCTTCACCCTCCTCTCCCGAGTCCTCCCTGTCTCTGAGCCTGAGGATCAGCTGCCATGCTTGTGCTGATGCTTTTCCTGTAGGAGAAGCAGGTTTTGGTTCCTGTGTCTCTATCAAAAGTGCACAAATGGAAGGTAATCCAAGAGGCATTCAGGTGCAAAGACACCAGCGACTAAGCACCCAGCCTCCACGCACGTCCTGTTATTTCCTGGACCCCATAGCCATTTGAATTTTCCACTCAGGCCCTAAAGGAACCCTCACAGATTAATGGCCTCACTGACTCTCAAATGAACCTGAGGACTGTATCTTTGCGCCATCTTCTCCAGTGAATCACCTCCATTCCACAAGGTCCTTGGCTAGGTCTCCTACCATGTAAAATCTTCCCTAACAACCAGCCATCTAACCAACTCCATCCATCCCTCCATCCCTCCCTCCATCCCTCCATCCATCTCATCAGCATTTCTGGATGCCAGGCTGTGGGTTAGCTGTGTTATGACCAAACCACCATCATTTCTCCCTCCTGTGGATTTCTGTGACTCTCACTCAATCAATATCTTATACAATGTCATACACATGGCAGGTGATCGATAAATACTTAATAACTGGGTAAGTGGCATAGTCACGCCCATCTTATCCCCCTAGTTCTGTTGTAAGATCTCGGAGGGAGGGGTCCGGATCGGATCCATCTTGGCACTGCCCTGGTGACCAGCACACTGCCTGGCACATAGGATCCGAGGAAATACGTTCCATAAGGAGGTGCCCCAGACAGGCAATAGATGCCGAGTTTCAGTCCAGTCCTGCGGTTGGAGGCGGCACCCCCGTTCCCCCCCCAACCCTGAGTGATGCAGAGGAATGGAGAGGCAGCCCCGAGAGAACAGAGAACAGAGGCCTTACTCAGTCCTGACAGCGAGGAGCACTTCACAGACCCCTCAACCTGGAGGCTCTGCTCGGGACTCAGCTGAAGCCGCGTCTAGGACCCAGCTGTATCCATGTGCCCTTGTGAGTGAAACCCAACCTGATTCTGATTCTGAATTCCAAGCTCTAAAATAACAACAATGGTTCACATGTACTGAGGCACTCTCTGAGCCAAGCACTGCCAAGGGCTTCATCCCCGTGGCCTCCTTCCAGCTGTGGAGTCAATACTGTGAGTATCTGGGCGCCTGGGTGGCTCAGATGGTTAAGCGTCTGCCTTTGGCTCAGGTCGTGATCCCAGGGTCCTGGGATCGAGTCCCGCATTGGGCTTCCTGCTCCTTGGGAGCCTGCTTCTCCCTATGTTTCTCTCTCTCTCTCTGTCTATCATGAATAAATAAATAAAATCTTCAAAAAAAAAAAAATACTGTGAGTATCTCCCCTTTGTGGATGACAAGGCTGAGGCTCTAAGGCTGGGCTACTTACCTAAGGCCACTTAGTAATGGGCTGAGCCAGGAGTTCAAGTCCATGTGGGCTGAGTCCAGGCTCCCATGCTTGGCTCCATACTCCTTCCAAACATCCGAGGCTGTATTTAATACCACTGAACTTTACACTGGACAATATTTGGGTGGCAGATGTTATATTATGCATGCTTTAATTCAATTTTTTAAAAGCAAAACAAAAACAAAACTCAGGCTAAAGAGGGATTTGGGGCAGGGCTCAGGGACTCTGAATTCCACTTCTTAGGGTTCTGGGTAATGTGCCAAGTGGTAGAGCTGAAGCAAATGCCAAACCCAACTCCCCATTCACTTTCTCTCACATCCTTCTTTAACTCCCTACTTAAAGAATTAAAAAATTACACTTTTAGAATTAATATATATCTTCAAAACTCTTTAAAAGTCCATGGGCACCTGGGTGGCTCAGTCGTTGGGCGTCTGCCTTCGGCTCAGGTCATGATCCTAGGGTTCTGGGATCGAGCCCCACATTGGGCTCCCTGCTCGGTGGGGAGCCTGCTTCTCCCTCTCCCACTCCCCCTGCTTGTGTTCCCTCTCTCGCTGTGTCTCTCTGTCAAATAAATGAAATCTTAAAAAAAACCAAAAAAACAAAAAACCTCTTTAAAAGTCCAAAGTGAAACCTGGATTAAAAAAAAAAAAATCAAACTGACAATGTAGCTTTAAACTCTTGAGGAACAAGCCCCGTATTCACAGGAGAGAAAAGTAGTTTCAAAAAAAAAAAAAAAAAAAAGCAGAGAGAGAAAGCAATAATTAATCAAACACCTACTGCTTGCCAGGGACTGACAGCTGCTTTCATATTTTATGTCACCAAGTCCTTAACAACTAAGAAGGTGTTATCCTATTGTGCAGAAGAAGGAAGTGAAGATTTAGAATGTTACGTAATTTTGCAGACGTTAAACTGATTCTGAGAGCTGGAGTTGGATCAGAAACCAGCCCTGGTAGTCAGAAAGCTGACTGCAGCGGCGCCTGGCTGCCTGAGTTGGAGGAGCATGCGACTCCTGATCTTGGGGTTGTAGGTTTGAGCCCCACATTGGGTGTAGAGATTACTTTAAAAAGTAAAATATTAGAAAAAAAGGTGACTGGCTTTCATCCTCTCTGCTGTCTCTATATCGATGATCCAGTTTAAAAAAACCTGTTAGGGGCGCCGGGGTGGCTCAGTTGGTTAAGCGACTGCCTTTGGCTCAGGTCATGATCCTGGAGTCCCTGGATCGAGTCCCGCATCAAGTCCCGCATCGGGCTCCCTGCTCGGCAGGGAGTCTGCTTCTCCCTCTGACCCTCCCCCCTCTCATGTACTCGCTCTCTCTCATTCTCTCTCTCTCACAAATAAATAAATAAAATCTTAAAAAAATAATAAAATAAAAATAAAAAAACCTGTTAACTTATGAGTTATGAGTTCATCATGCTAGTCCCTCACCATTCAAATGTCATTCTGGACCTCTGTCCTTGAACTCTAGAGGTGTGTGTGTGCGTGCACCCGTGCACGCACATGTCCACGCATTAAGATGGGTCCAAATGAGGAAAAAAAAAGGCTTCTTTCTGTCCCTTGCCTCAGAGCTATGAATCTGTCAGATTTACAGCATATTCTTTTAAGATTTTCTCCCCATGTTGTAGTTCATTCATTCATTTATTTACTCATTCAATAAATATTGAGGGCTTACTCTGGGCTCTTCTAGACACTGTAGATACACTTGTGAACAAAACGGCTAAAAATTAAAACCAAAACCCCCAAATCCCTGTCCTTACAGAGGTTAAATTCTAAGGAAGACAGACAAGTAATAAGAAGGAAAAAACCAAGTGAGCTAGGAAGCGTGGAGGACAGGGAAGGTGTTGAAGTCTTGGATGGGGAGGCCAGGGGAGACTTCTCTAAGATGTGAACAACCCACCGAGTGTTGCTCCCTCCAGGAACTCCTCCAGGAAGAAGACAGCCCAGACCAGGAGGAAAGCTACTCACACACTGTCTGCCATCTCTGAAGTAGCCCAGGAAGGGGAAAAAAATCACAAAAGATCAACGTTGATTTCTTTTCCTTCTCAACATTCCCTTTCTTTCTGATTTTCTCTTAGACGGTATCTCACTTCTTCAGTATCACGTGAGACTCACCTCTATTCTGCCATGTGTATCCCCCTCCCCCCCCCCGCCGCCGCCTTTTTAAAAGATTTTTTAAGTCATCTCTCCATCCAATGTGGGGCTTGAACTCACAACCCCAGGATTAAGAGTGACACACTCCACCGACTGAGCCAGCCAGGCGCCCCTGTTACTGCTTTCTGGTAGGTCTCTTGTTGCAGCTTCAATGAGATAGAATTCACATACTGTACACTTACTTAAAGTGCGATGCACAATCCAGGGATTTTTTAGTCTATTCACAGAGTTGTGCAACCGTCAGCATAATTTTAGGACATTTTCATCATTCCTGGAATAAATTTCGTATCTATTAGGAGTTACTTCTTGGGGCGCCTGGGTGGCTCAGATGGTTAGGCGTCTGCCTTCGGCTCAGGTCATGATCCCAGGGTCCTGGGATCAAGCCCCACATCGGGCTCCTGGCTCAGCGGGGAGCCTGCTTCTCCCTCTCCCTCTGCCTCTCTCCCTGCTCATGCTCTCTCTCTCTCTGTGTATCTCTGTGTCTCAAATGAATAAATAAAATCTTAAAAAAAAAAAAAAAGGAGTTACTTCTTGTTTCCTCTCAATCTCCACACACACATGCACACATACGTATTTCGGGCAACCACTAATGTACTTTCTGTCTCTGTAAGATTTGCCTCATCTGGACATTTCATATAAATGTCACACCTGGGGTTTGGCTTTAGTTGGCTTTTTTGGGGGGGGGGAAGGTAGGTGGATGATCCCTGAAGAATCACTGAAGATCACTGAAGAAGAGGGGGGTTTGGGAACATCAGAAGTTGAGAAGCTTTTCTGGGGACATAAGGGTGACAAAAAGGAAAAGCAGAAGAGGGAAATGACTTGTTTCTGTTTTATTTTTTATTGGTCTGTTTCTGCTTTGTAGGTCACCCCAGATGTAGGCAGGATTCAAATCTTAGGTAAATGAAAGTGGGACGTTTCTAATTAAATTGAAAAGAATTAAATTAAAGTTACAAACTAAATTGCTTTTATTTCTTTTTTTTTTAATTTTTTTTTATTTATTTATTCATGAAAGTCAGAGAGAGAGAGAGAGGCAGAGGCAGAGGGAGAGAAGCAGGCTCCCCGCCTAGCAGGGAGCCCGATGCGGGACTCGATCCCAGGACCCCAGGATCATGACCTGAGCCGAAGGCAGACGCTTAACCATCTGAGCCACCCAGGCGCCCTAAATTGCTTTTATTTCTGTGGATAATTTCTTTACCTGCTTTTACATGGTTACGCCTTCTGTTTGCCGACACTATGTGTAAAGGGACTGATGATGCAGTCAAGCCAGAAAACCTGGGTTCTTCCTATTAGCAGCCCGACTTAGCTACTCTCATCGTTTTCTCTTCTGTACAGTGAGGGGGTTAAAGTACAAAGGATTATTCCATTCTTCTCTTCAGCATCATTTCCTGAGCTGCAGGCTTTCACTCCTTCAATATCTGTTAACAGTCCCTATTTTATTTTTAGGTGCCATTCTAGACTTTTCCCTTCATTCCTGGAACTTCTGGGCACAGAAAGTGAAGGAGGATGAGCAGAGAGCAATGTGAATCGCTTACAATATGTATACACGGTGAACATTTACAAAGAAACTTCACACGTGTTATCAAGGCTGCTTCATAACTAGGAAGAACGAAAACGGACCTTAGAGGACATTGAGTCCGATCCCCTTCACAGCGAAATGAGGAAACAAGCCTACAAATAGGATGTGACTTGGTCAAGGCCACCCAGCAAGTGAGTGCCAGAGCTGGGGTCAGTTCTGGGTTTCCCAATGCCTGTTCATTTACACTTGAGGAAGCCAAAGCCCACAGAAGCCCAGGGACTTCCGTGAAGAAAAGGATCTGTCCGACGGGGTTGGCTCCTTGGAGATCATCTACTGAATCCAGTCCCTCTTTCAATAGGCGAGATGCCGGCCCTGGGCCGAGGTTTCTCGGAATTTCCTGGCCCTGGATCCAGACGTCCGGGCTGAACCGCAGCCTGAATGAATAACCGGGGAACCTGTGATCGCAGGGTCCAGGGGGCTGAAGCACATCTCCCCGCGCCGGCCCGGGGCGATTACCCGGGAAGGGCTCCTGTGTCCCGGCCTCTGAGGTTTCCTCGCCAGGCGGGAGCCTCGGCACCTGGCCCGGGGCAGCTAACCGCCGGGGGAGTGGCGAGAGCCCGCGTGGGGGCGTGGCCCGGTAGTGGCGAGCCAATCCCAAGCGGCGCCGTGATAGGGGCGGGAAGTTCGCTTCCACACCCCGCCCCTTTTCTCTCTCTGCTAGGTGAGGCTCCGCGGTGATGTAGGCAACCGCCCCGGCGTCCCGCCCACCTGCTAAAGTTGCTACGTCCCGCCCCTCTTGGCAAGATCTTTCGGAAAGCGAAGTCCTTTAAGGGGCAGAAAGGACGGAGATTTTGACTGGTTGGCTGGATGAATGACCCTGGCGCTGGGGGAAGAGGATTCACGCCCAGGTTGGACAAGGGGAGCCCGGGACGCACACTTTGCAGAAGCTGAGCAGAGAAAGGGCTTTGGTGAACTGAAAATTCAGTGTTTCCAATTCAAAGTAGCTGCCCTCCTCCTAGGTGCGGGTGAAGGTAGTGGGAGTCCGAGAACCCCTGGGTCCTATCGCCTGATATTGTTAGTCATACTTCTTAGTTGTAGTTTTGCGAGGAATACAGGCATTTAAAGTTTACATCCAAAAATAATAATAAGAGTTTACGTTTAACATTTTTTTTTTTGAGGATTTTATTTATTTGACAGAGAAAGACACAGCGAGAGATGGAACACAAGCAGGGGGAGTGGGAGAGGGAGAAGCAGACTCCCTGCCGAGCAGGGAGCCCGATGCGGGACTCGATCCAGGGACTCGATCCAGGGACTCCAGGATCATGACCTGAGCCGAAGGCAGTCGCTTAACCAACTGAGCCACCCAGGCGCCCTACGTTTAACATTTATCGAGCACCTGCCACTGTGACAGAAACTGTTCTAAGTTCTTGGATTCAGTGAACAAAACAGATTTCTGCCTTCTTGTAGCTTCTATTTTTAGACAAGGGAGACAATACATTGTGTAATGTGCTAGATGAGGACAAGGCTATGGGGGGGGGGGAGTACAGTAGTTCCTCTTACCTGTAGGTGTGTGTGTGTGTGTGTGTGTGTGTGTGTGTGTGTGAATATGTTCCAAGGCCCCCAGTGGATGCCTGAAACCCCAGAGAGTATTGAACCTTACATATACTACATTTTTTTCCTATACATACATACCTATGATAAAGTTTAATTTATAAATTAAGCATAGTAAGAGATTAACAACAACAATAATAAAAAGGAGCAATTATAACAATATACTGTAATAAAAGTTATGTGAATGTGATCTCTCTCTCTCTCAAAATATCTTATTGTCCTGTACTCACCCCTCTTCTTACGATCATGTGCCTCCATGATGAGATGAGGTGAGGTGAATGATGTAGGCATTGCAATGTAGGCTACTGCTGACCTGCAGAAGAATTCTCTGTTTCCAAACTGTGGTTGACGGTGTGTAACTGAAACTGTGGAAAGTGAAACCATGGCTATGGGGGCAGTACTGTAGAGCAAGGTTAAAGGGAGCAGGTCTGGCCAGATTACACACAAGTGAGAAAGTGAGAATTGAAGGAGGAAAGATGGTTCCGCTTCCACGGGTAGTATATGTAAAATGTAGTATATGTAAGGTTCAATACTCTCTGGGGTTTCAGGCATCCACTGCGGGCCTTGGAACATGGCATGGCAGGCAGAAGAAACAGCTGACTAGTGTTACTGAAGAAGAACAAGGAGAAGAGTGTGGGTGGAGCATTGTGAGGGGAGAGTGGTGGGAAGCGACTGCGGGGAGAGAGAGTGTGCGGATTTTGTTGGGTCTTGTATGCTTGGCCTTTACTCTGAAATAGGGAGCCATTGCAGTGTTTTGAGCAGAAGAGTGATGTCATCTGACATATTTTAAAACAACCATTCTGGCTGCTAGGTTGAGAATTAACCAGAGGGACAAGGACAGACAGGCGTGCCTGCTAGAAGGTTATTGCAATACCACAGTGTGTAGGAGATGATGGTAGCTTGTACCAGGGTGGTGGTGGTGAAAGTGGTGAAAGATACCCAATTCTGGATATATTTTGAAGGTAGAGCCCCCAGGATTTCTCAAAAGGTTGGAAATGGGTTATGAGATAAAGACACGAATTAAGAATCACTCTGAGGTTTTTGACCTGAGCAACTGAAAGAGGAGTTGTGGACAGATGAGGTAGAAAGGCTGGGGGCGGAGCAGACTTGGGGTCTTGGGAAAATAAATGTTTACAATATTTACTAGGAGAGTGTCTCTCTCTTTTTTTTTTTAAGATTTTATTTATTTATGACAGAGAGAGACACAGCGAGAGAGGAAACACAAGCAGGGGGAGTGGGAGAGGGAGAAGCAGGCTTCCCGCGGAGCAGGGAGCTGGATGCGGGGCTCGATCCCACGAACCTGGGATCATGACCCGAGTGGAAGGCAGACGCTTAACGACTGAGCCACCCAGGCTCCCCTCTTTTTTTCTTTTTAAGATTTTTTTTATTTTCAAATAATCTCTACACCCAGTGTGGGGCTCAAACTCACAACCCCGAGATCAAGGTTCGCATGCTCCACCGCCTGAGCCAGCCAGGCGCCCCACAAGGAGAGTGTTTCAATCAGAGAAGCACGGATGGGACCAGAGCACAGAACAGGGTTTGGTAACTTAGTCAAGGGTCAAGAAGGCTTCCTTTCACTTCTGTAAGGGGCAAGAGTTACCCCCGTGAGTCTCTAATGAGTGATAGGGTCCTATCAGAATCACCTGGGAAATCTTTTCAGTCGAAGCCACTAAGAGGGGCGCCTGGGTGACTCAAGTTGCTTAAGTGTCTGACTCTTGATTTCGGCCCATGACCACAGGGTCGGGGGATCGAGCTCCGTGTCAGGCTCTGCGCTGAGCCTGGAGCCTCCTTGAGATTCTCTCTCTCCCTCGCCCTCTGCCCCTCCTCCACCCTCACCCCTCCACCTGCTTTTGCGCGTGCTAAATAAATAAATAAATAAATAAATAAAATCACTGAGACCATCTTTACTCCTCCAACTCTGGTTTATTGGTTGGGGCTGGAAGGGGTGGCGGGAGCGGTGGCGGCCATAGGGGGCGCGGTCAGTCCATCAATGAAGACTGAGGATGAGGGGGAGGGAGGGAAGGGTATCTACTTTCTAGTAAAGGGCTCATCTTGTAGAACAATTATTTCCCCCAAGTTGGAAATCAGTCATCAAGTGACAGGACTGGAGAAGAGCATCCTGTTCAGCCTCTAGACTTTTATTCTTTTTTTAAAAAAATTTAAGTAATTTATTTGACAGTGAGAGAGAGAGAGCGAGTGGCAGGCAGAGGGAGAGGGAGAAGCAGGCTCCCCGCTGAGCAGGGAGCCCATTGTGGGACTCGATCCCAGGACCCCGGGATCATGACCTGAGCCAAAGGCAGATGCTCAACCAACTGAGCCACACAGGCGTCCCTAGACTTTTATTCTTTCAGTCACATTTTTATTGGTAGAAATTATATAACAAGACATTAACAGGATACTTCTGGTTATATATGGTGGTCTGCGGGCATTTATCTCTAGCCTTTCCTGAAACTCTTTTAAAATAAGAGGGAAGGAATTTTTTAAACAGCTTTAAGTACACAAAGACAGAGAACTATAGTGGAGATGAGAGCCGATAAGAGATAAACTTTTTTTTTTTTTTTTTGAAGCTTAAAAGCAGAGAATCCTTTCTGGTGAATATAGCAGGCTATTCAGACCAATCTGCTTACTGAAAACAATGAAAATGCAGAATAAAAGATATAATAATAATAAATTAATTTTTAATTAACATATACTAGTTATTATTAGTTTCAGGGGTAGAATTTAGTGATTCGGGGCGCCTCAGTGGCTCAGTCTGTTGGGCATCTGCCTTCGGTTCAGGTCATGATCTTGGGGTCCTGGAATCAAGCCCCACATTGGACTTCCTGCTCAGCAGAGAGTCTGCTTCTCCCTCTCCCTCTGCCCCTCCACCCTGCTCATGTGCATGCGCGCACTCTCTCTCAAATAAGTAAATAAAATGTTAAAAAAAGAATTTAGTGATTCATCAGTTGCATATAACACCCAGTGCTCATTACTTCAAGTGCCCTCCTTAATGCCCATCACCCAGTTACTCCATCCCCCCCACCCACCTTCCCTCCAGCAACCCTCAGTTTGTTTCCTAGAATTAAGAGTCTCTTATGGTTTGCCTCCCTCTCTGTTTTCTTCTTATTTTTCCTTCCCTTCCCCTATGTTCATCTATTTTGCTTGTTTCTTAAATTCCACATAATAAACTTCTTAAAAGTACTGAAGAACAGGGGCGCCTGGGTGGCTCAGTCAGTTAAGCGTCTGCCTTCTGCTCAGGTCATGATCCTGGAGTCCCAGGATCAATCCCCACATCAGACTTCCTGCTCGGCGGAGAGCCTATTCCTCCCTCTGCCCCTCACCCTGCTCATGTTCTCTCTCTCTTTCAAATAAATAAAATCTTAAAAAATAATAAATAAAATCTTTTTTTTTTTTAAGATTTTATTTATTTGAGAGCGAGAATGGGAGAGAGCATGAGAGGGGGGAGGGTCAAAAGGAGAAGCGGACTCCCTGCTGAGCAGGGGACCTGGGACCTGGGACTCCAGGATCATGACCTGAGCGGAAGGCAGTCACTTAACCAACTGAGCCACCCAGGCGCCCAAATAAAATAAGATCTTAAAAAAAAAAAAAAAAGTAGGGGCACCTGGGCTCAGCTGGTTAAGCATTTGCCTTTGGCTCAGGTCATGATCCGGTCCTGGGATCCAGCCCCAAGGCAGGCTCCCTGTCTGGTGGGGAACCTTCTTCTCCCTCTCCCTCTGCATCTTTCCCTGCTTGTACTCTCTCTCAAATAAATAAATAAAATCTCTTTTTTAAAGTACTGAAGAACAAAGAGGAATGACCAGTCTAAAATCTAGGTGAAAATGTGAGCCCAGAGAGGAACCTGAGTACTAAAACTGCCTTCACCCTGAAAACATTTGCTAAACTAGGTCAACTTAAGCAGGCATCTCAGAACAAAAATCCAAATCCATCCTCGTGATTAAGAAGAGATGCCCCCTGCTGGATTAAAAAAGGAGTCAACCAAAAGTAACCTAACCCAGGCCCCTTGCCCTAGGGGATTGCAAATAAGTTCCTAGATGCTGAGCGGAACAGAGGGAAGAAACTCTTTTTGAGTTGTGATGACAAGCCAGGCCTGGAGTGGATATGTAACTTCAAATTACATCATTTGTGTGGTAAAAAAAAAAAAAATCCTTAAGCTGTATATTTAGTTTATTTATTTATTTTTTAAAGATTTTATTCATTCATTTGAGAGAAGAATGAGAGAGAGCACAAGAGGGGGGAGCGGGAGAGGGAGAAGCAGACTCCCCACTGAGCTGGGAGCCCGATGTGGGACTGGATCCCGGGACTCGAGGATCATGACCTGAGCTGAAGGCAGTCGCCCAACCAACTGAGCCACCCAGGCGCCCTGTATATTTAAAGTGACTACATGCAGGGCACCTGGGTGGCTCAGTGGGTTAAGCCTGCTTCTCCCTCTGACCTTCTCCCCTCTCATGCTGTTTTTCTCTCTTTCTCGCTCTCTAATAAATAAATAAAATCTTAGGAAAAAAAAGTGACTGCATGCAGATTGGCAGCGTTTAGGCAACTGGTAGAAGCAAATTCCTTCAAATAAGTTTTCAAAGAGAATATACAGTCAGAAATATCCCAGCACACAGAGAAATGACAGAAAGCAGAAGCCAACAATTTTAAGTATTTCAAATATTGGAATTAATACACCAAAATTACAATCTTTGATTATTATGTTTGTTTGTTTATTTATTTATTTAAGTAATCTCTACACCCAATGTGGGGCTTGAACTCATGACCCCAAGACCAAGAGCCACATGCTCTACTGACTGAGCCAGCCAGGCACCCCTGATTATTATGTTTAAAGAAATAAAACATAAACTTGAAAAATAATTGCAAGAAGCAGCAAACACCACCACTACCACCACCAAATGACCTAGCAGATTTAAAAAAAAGCCAAATAGAATACAAATACAATACAAATAGCCAAATACAATAACCAAAATTAAAAACTCAACAGATGGGAACTTTGGGGTGCCTGGCTGGCTCAGTCAGTTAAGCATTTGACTCTTGATTTCTGCTCAGGTCATGATCTCAGGGTCATGAGATCATGCCCAGTGCAGAGCCGGCTTAAGATTCTCTCTCTCCCTCTCCCTCTGCCCTCCCTTGTTCCTGTTCATGCATGCTCTCTCTCTCTAAAAAAATAATTTTTTAAAAAAGAAAAAATCTATTGCCAAAATCATACTTAAAGGTGAGGGCGCCTGGGTGGCTCAGTTGGTTGAGCGACTGCCTTCGGCTCAGGTCATGATCCTGGAGTCCCTGGATCGAGTCCCGCATCGGGCTCCCTGCTCGGCAGGGAGTCTGCTTCTCCCTCTGACCCTCCCCTGTCTCATGCTCTCTCTCTCTCTATCTCATTCTCTCTCTCAAATAAATAAATAAAATCTTTAAAAAAAAATCATACTTAAAGGTGAAATATTGTATACTTTCACTCTAAGATTGTGAACAAGCCAAGGATGACCACTTTCACCACATCTGTTTGACACTGTACTAGAGATACTAACTGGTACAATAAGACAAGAAAAAGGAAAGGCATAAGTATCAGAAGAGAAGAAGTAAATTGTTTCCATTTACAGGTGACATTATTTACAAGGAAACAGTAAAACAGCTACTAGAACTGCTAAATGAATTTAGCTCTGTCTAGGAAACAAGGTCAAAATACAAAAATCAGTTGTATTTTTTTAAGTTGTAATTTTTGTACAGCATTATCAACATTTGGAAAATAAAATTTAAAGAATGTCCATTCTCTCCTCTCTTATGCAACAAAATAATGGAAGTTCTAACTCATGCAATAGGGCAAGAAAAGAAAATAAAAGGCATGCAGATTGTAATGGAAGAAACAAAATGGTCACTACTTGCAGATAACATGATTGTTTACAGAGTAAATACCAAGGAATCTACCAACAAACTCCTAGATCTACTCGGTGAATTCAGCAAGGTCTCAGAATACAACAACATTAAAAAAATAAGTTGTGGGGCACCTGGGTGGCTCAGTAAGTTAAGTGTCTGCCTTCAGCTCAGGTCATGATCCCAGGGTCCTGGGATCAAGCCCCACATCAGGCTCCCTGCTCAGCAGGAAGCCTGCTTCTCCCTCTTCCACTCCCCCTGCTTGTGTTCTCTCTCTCTGTCAGATAAATAAAATCTTTTAAAAAATAAAATTTTGGTTATATATAACATAAAATTTGCCTTTTATCTATTTTTAAATGTACAATTCAGTGACATTAATTGTATTCACGATGTTGTGCAACCATCATCACTATCTATTTCCAAAATGTTTTCATCACTCCAGACAGAAACCCTGTAACCGTTAGGCAATAACTGCTCATTTCTCCCTCTGCTCAGCACCTGGTAACCTCTTTTTTTTTTTTTTTAAGATTTTATTTATTTATTTAATTGACAGAGAGAGAGATAGACAGCGTGAGAGGGAACACAAGCAGGGGGAGTGGGAGAGGGAGAAACAGGCTTCCGGCTGAGCAAGGAGCCCGATGTGGGGCTCTATCCCAGGACCCTGGGATCATGACCTGAGCTGAAGGTAGACGCTTAACCATCTGAGCCACCCAGGCGCCCCTCTTGCCATCTTTTTTTATTTAAAGTCTATTTTGTCTAATAAATAAAAATTCTATTTTGATAGTAATTTAGCCACCCCAGGTCTGTTTTGTTTACTATTTGCATGGAATATCTTTTCCCATTCTTTTACTTTCAACCTCTTTAAGATTTTTTTTGATTTATTTGAGAGAGAGAGAGTACAAGTTGGAGTGGGGGGAGCAGAGGGAGAGGGACAAGCAAACTCTGTGTTGAGTGCAGGACCTGACATGGGGCTCCATCTCACGACCCTGAGATCATGTCCTGAGCTGAAATCAAGTCAGACACTCAGGGCAGCTGGGTGGTTCTGTTGGTTAAAGTCTCTGACTTTTAGTTTTGGCTCAGGTTGTGATCTTAGGATAGTGGGATTGAGCCCCACCTTGGTTTTGAGCTCAGCATGGAGTCTGCTTGGGATTCTCTCCCTCTCCCTCTGCCCCACCCCAATACACACACACACTCTCTCTCTGTAAAAATAAATAAATCTTTTTTAAAACTTTTTAAAAAAGATTTATTTATTTATTCATTTGAGAGAGAGAGCAGAGCAAGTGAGAGAGAACACGAGTGGGGAGGAGAGGGAGAGGGAGAAGCAGGCTCCCCACTGAGCAGGGAGCCAGACATGGGGCTTGATCTCAGGACCTAAGACAATGACCCAAGCCAAAGGCAGACGCTTAACCGACTGAGCCACTCCGGTGCCCCTAAATAAATCTTTTTAAAAAACTATTGAAGTCAGATGTTCAACTGATTAAGCCACTTCAGGCACCCCTCAACCTCTTTATGTTCTTATATCTAAAGTGGATCTCTTGGGACACCTGGGTGGCTCAGTGGGTTAAGCATCTGCCTTCTGCTTGGGTCATGATACTGGGGTCCTGGGATGGAGCCTGGTGGTGCGCTCCCTGCTCAGCAGGGAGTCTGCTTCTCCCTCCGCCTCCTCACCTTCTCCCTCTGCCCCCCCCCCCCATGCTCTCGCTCTCTCTCAAATGAATAAATAAAATCTTAGGGAAAAAAGTGGACCTCTTGTAGACAGCATACAGATAGATCCTGTTGTTTTTGTTATTGTTTTTAAAGATTTTATTTTTAAGTAATCTCTATACCCAGTGTGGGGCTCAAATTTACATCCCTGTGATCAAGAATCACATGCTCCACTGCCTGAGCCAGCCAGGTGCCCCTGTTTTTGTTTTTTAATTCAATCTACCCTTTGCTGTATTTTAATAGAAGGGGAGGATTTAGCCTGTTTACATTTAATGTGATTGCTGAGAAAGAATAATTTCTGCCATTTAGCTATTTGTTTTATGTGTGTCTTATATGTTTTTTGTTCCTCCGCTCTTCCATTACTGTTTTTTTTAATTCAGTTGATTTTTTATAGTGTACCATTTTGATTCCCTTCATGTATATTTTATTATTATTATTTTTTAGTGGTTATCATAGGGTTACAATTACCATCTTTTTTTAAAAGATTTTATTTATTTATTTGACAGAGAGAGACACAGCGAGAGAGGGAACACAAGCAGGGGGAGGGCGAGAGGGAGAAGCAGGCTTCCCACCGAGCAGGGAGCCCGATGTGGGACTCGATCCTAGGACCCTGGGATCATGACCTGAGCTGAAGGCAGACACTTAACAACTGAGCCACCCAGGCACCCTACAATTACCATCTTAAACTTATAACAATCTAGTTTGAAAAATATCAACTTAGAGTCAATACTATGCAAACATTTTCCTCCCACACATCTCTGTTCCTGGCTTTTATTTATTTATTGTCACAGTTTATATCTTTATACATTATAGGGCCATCTACTTAGATCTATAATTACTGTTTTATGCATTTTCCTTTAAATCATACAAGAAAAAGAGAGAAGTTACAAAACAAACCAAAAATACAATAATACTGGCTTTTGTATTTATCTATGAAATTACCTTTACTAGTGTTAAACTTTAATTTTTTCTTAATGACTTTGAGTCATAGTGTCCTTTCATTACAGCCTGAAGAACTCCCTTTAGCATTTCTTACAGGGCAGGTCTACTAATAATGAGCTCCTTCAGCTTTCATTTATCTAGAAATGTCTTAATTTTTCCTTCATTCTTGAAGGATAACTTTTCCAGGTATAGAATTTTTGGTTGACAGTTTATTTTCTGACAGAACTGAAGGAAGGAGTAGACAATTCAACAGTAATAGTTGGAGTCTTGATAGAGCTACAAAACAGAAGATCAACAAGGAAATAGACAACCTGAACAATACCATCAGCCAACTAGACTTAACAGAAATTTGTAGAACACTCCATACAACAGCAGAATACACGTTTTTATCAAGTGCATATGAAATGTTGTCCGAGAGAGACCATACATTAGGTCGTAAAATATGTCTCAAGACACCGGGGTGGCTCAGTCAGTTGAGTATCCGACTCTTCCATTGGGATCAGGTCATGATCTCAGGGTCCTGGGATCGAGCCCCACATCAGGCTCCACGCTCAACTGGGAGCCTGCTCCAGGATTCCCTCCCTCTTCCTCTGCCCCTCCCCCAGCTCATGTTCTCTCTCTCTCTCTCAAAGAAATAAGTATTTTTTTAAAGATTTTTATTTATTGGTGGACCCTGGGTGGCTCAGTTGTTAAGCATCTGCCTTCAGCTCAGGTCATGATCCCAGAGTCCTGGGATTGAGCCCCATATCGGGCTCTGTGCTATGCAGGAAACCTGCTTCTCCCTCTCCCACTCCCCCTGTTTGTGTTCCCTTTCTCACTGTGTCTCTCTCTGTCAAATAATAAATAAAATATTTTTAAAAATTAAAAAAAAGATTTTTATTTATTTGAGAGAGAGAGTGAGAGAGAGAGCACGAGTGGGGTGAGGGGCAGAGGAAGAAACAGACTCCCCGCTGAGCAGGAAGCCTTGACGTGGGGCTCAATCCTGGGACTCTGGAATCATGACCTGAGCCGAATGCAGACAATTGATTGAGCCACCCGAGTGCCGCTGAAATAAATAAATCTTTTTTTAAAAAAGTCTCAGTAAATTTATTTATTTATTTATTTATTTTTGGTCTCGGTAAATTTAAAAAGATTGAATCAAACAACTTTTTGAGGTATAATTGACATAGAACATTATATTAGTTTCAGTGTACGATGTAATGATTTGGTGTTTGTATACACTGTGAAATGAATCACACAACTTTGACAAAAATAGAATGATATTAGAAATCGGTAACAGAAGGAAATTTGAGAAATTCACAAATATGTGGAAATTAAGGCACATATTCTTCACCATAACCAATGGATCAAAGAAGAAATTAAAATGAAAATTACGGGGCGCCTGGGTGGCTCAGTCGTTAAGCGTCTGCCTTCGGCTCAGGTCATGATCCCAGCGTCCTGGGATCGAGCCCGGCATTGGGCTCCCTGCTCGGCGGGAAGCCTGCTTTTCCCCCTCCCACTCCCCCTGCTTGTGTTCCCTCTCTAGCTGTGTCTCTCTCTGTCAAATAAATAAATAAAATCTTAAAAAAAAAAAAAAATGAAAATTAGAAGACATTTTGAAATGAATGAAGATGAAAACATTACATACAAAATATATAAGTGCTTAGAGGGAAATTTATAGATATAAGTGCCTACATTACATCCAATTTATCCTTCTGTTATTCATGATTTTAGTATCATATCTAAAATTCCATTGCCAAATTCAAGGTCATGAAGATTTACCACTTTATTTTCTTCTAAGAGTTATACTTTAGCTCTTTTATTTAGGTCATTGATTCGTTATGAGTTAATTTTTACATAAGATATAGGTATGGGTCCAGCTTTATGCTTTTGCATGTGGATATCCAGTTGCCCCAGCACCAATTCCTTCCACATTGAGTGGTTTGGCACCCTTACAAAAATCAAATGACCACAGATGCATGGATTTATTTCTGGACTCTCATTTCTATCCCATTGATCTATGTGTCTATTTCTATGCAAGTACCATACTGTTTTGATTACTGTAGCACTGCAATAAATTCTAAAATTGGGAAGTATGAATTCTCCAAATTTGTTCTCCTTTTTCAAAGTTGTTTTGGCTCCCCAGGACCCCTTGCAATTCCATATAAATTAAAGATTGGCTCTTCTATTTCTTTTTTTTTTTTTTAAAGATTTTATTTATTTATTTGAGAGAGAGAATGAGATAGAGCATGAGGGGGTGAGGGTCAGAGGGAGAAGCAGACTCCCCGCTGAGCAGGGAGCCTGATGCGGGACTCGATCCTGGGACTCCAGGATCACGACCTGAGCCGAAGGCAGTCACTTAACCAACTGAGCCACCCAGGCGCCCGGCTCTTCTATTTCTACAAAAACAAAAACAAACAAACACACACACACAAAAACAAACAGCCGTTGGCATTTTATAGGGATTGCATTGAATCTGTAGATCACTTTGGGCAGCATTGCCATCTTTACAATATTAAGTGTTTCAATCCATAAACACAAGTTGTCTTTCCATTAATTTGGGTCTTCTTTAATTTCTTTCTATAATGTTTTGCAATTTTTAGCATACAGGTCTTTCATCTCCTTGGTTAAATTTATTCCCAGGTATTTTATTCTTTTTAATACCACTGTAGATGAAATTTTCCTTTTGGATGGTTCATAGCTGATGTATAGAAACACAGCTGATTTTTTTTTTTATGTTAATCTTGTACCCTGCAACTTTGCTGAATTTGTTTATTAGCTCTAGTGCTTTTTGGTAGATCTTTTTTTTTTTTTTAAGATTTTATTTATTTGACAGAGAGAGACACAGCGAGAGAGGAACACAAGCAGGGGGAGTGGGAGAAGGAGAAGCAGGCTCGCCGCGGAGCAGGGAGCCCGATGCGGGGCTCGATCCCAGGACCCTGGCAGACGCCTAATGACTGAGCCACCCAGGCACCCCTTTTTGGTAGATCTTTAGGATTTATTTTCCATGTATAAGATCATGTCATCTGTGAATAGATATAGCTCTACTTCTTTTCTAATTTGTATGCTTTCTATTTCTTTTCCTTGCCTAATTGCTCTGGCTAGAACTTGGAATAGCAGTGGTGAAAGTGGGCATCCCTGTCTTGTCCTTTACCTTAGAGGGAAAACTTTCAGAGTTTCACCACCATGTTACCTGTGGGTTTTTCATAACTGCACTTTATGATGTTGAAAAAGATCCCTTCTATTCCTAGTGTACTGAATGTTTTTATCTTAAAAAGTGTTGAAATTTGTCATATGTGTTATAACATCAATTGAGAAGATCATGTATTTTTTTCCTTTTATTCAATTAGTGGGCTGTATTATGCTGATTAATTTTTGTGTGTTAAACCGTGCTTGCATTTCTGGGATAAATCCTAATTGGTCATGGTGTTTAATCTATTTCCCTATCTATTTATCTATCTATCTCTACCTATCTATTTATCTATGGATTTTGTTTTTAAGTAATCTCTACACCCAACATGGGGCTCGAACTCACAACCCCGAGATGAAGAGTCACATGCTCCACAGACAGAGCCAGTGAGGCACCCCAATCCTTTTTTTTTTTTTTTCCGAGAGAGAGAGAGCAAGCAAGTGGAGGGAGGGGTATGGGTAGAGGGAGAGGGAGAGAGAATCTTAAGCAAGATCCATACTCAGTGCAAAGCTCAATATGGGGCTAGATCTCACAACCCTAAGATCATGATCTGAGGGGAAATCAAGAGTCAGACACTTAACTGATTGAGCCACCCAGGCACTCCTGTCCCAATCCTTTCAATATGCTATTGCATTTGGTTTCCTGGTATTTTGTTGAGGATTTTTATATCAATATTCATAAGTAATATTGGTCTGTAATTTTCTTTTCTTGTGTTGTTTTGGTCTGACTTTGGTATCAGAGTAATCCTGTCCTCATGAGTTAGGAAGTATTCCCTGCTCTTCTGTTTTTTGAAAGAGTTTGAGAAGAATTGATGTTAATTCTTTTTTAAATGTTCAGTAGACTGGGATGCGTGGGTGGCTCAGTCGGTTAAGCGTCTGCCTTTAGCTCAGGTCATGATTCCGGGGTTCTGGGATCGAGTCCTGCATTGGGCTCGTTGCTCAGTGGGGAGCCTGCTTCTCCCTCTGCCTGCCACTTCCCCTGCTTGTGCTCTCTCTCTCTCTCTCTCTCTCACACACAAATAAATAAACAAATAAATGTTCGGTAGAATTCACCAGTGAAACCATCAGGGATCACTGTCCTTCCTTGTCATGTCCAGTGTCTTGAAAATCATTGTTTTGTGTATTTTGTCTTGTTGTTATCTCAGGCAAGAGGGTAACCTGGTCCCAGTTACTCCATTTCAGCCAGAGGTCAACATTAAGCAATGCCTTTGCTTTTTATTGTGGTAAAATATACATAGCAAAAAGTTTACCAATTGTGATGGTTAATTATATGTGTCAACGTGACTGAACCTTAGGGGGCCCAGATGTTTGGTTAAACATTATTTCTGGGTATGGCTGTGAGGATGTTTCTGGATTTGAGTTGGTGGGGCACCTGGGTGGCTTGGTCGGTTAAGCATCTACCTTCGGCTCTGGTCGTGATCTGGGGGTCCTGGGATCGAGTCCCACATCGGGCTCCTTCCTCAGTGGGGAGTCTGTTTCTCCCTCTCCCCCTTGCTCATGTTCTCTCTCTCCCTCAAATAAGTAAATAAATAAATAATTTTTAAAAAAAAGTTTTATTTATTTATATGACAGAGAGAGACACAGCGAGAGAGGGAACACAAGCAGGGGGAGTGCGAGAGGGAGGAGCAGACTCCACGCTGAGCAGGGAGCCCAATGCAGAACTCCATCCCAGGACCCTGGGATCATGACCTGAGCCAAAGGCAGATGCTCAACGACTGAGCCACCCAGGTGCCCCAATAAATTAATCTTTTAAAAAATTTGAGTTGGTAGACTGAGTAAAGCAGATTGCCCTACCTGCTTTGTGGACATCATTCCGTGGGTGGACATCATTCCGTGTATTGACGACCCGAATAGAATAAAAGGCTGAGTAGGAAAGAATTCTCTCTGCCTGGCTTCTTTGAGCTGGGACATTGGTCTTCCTCCTTCGTTCTTAGACTCAGACTGAAACATACATCACTGGCTCCTGTGTTGGGATTTCTCAGCTTCCCTATCATTTCAAGAGCCAATCCCTTGTAACAAATCTCTTCATAATATATATCAGTTATGTTTCTCTGGAGAATTCTATTTTTTTTTAAGATTTTATTTATTTGACAGAGAGAGACACAGCGAGAGAGGGAACACAAGCAGGGGGAGTGGGAGAGGGAGAAGCAGGCTTCCTGCCGAGCAGGGAGCCCGATGCGGGGCTCGATCCCAGGACCCTGGGATCATGACCTGAGCCGAAGGCAGACGCTTAACGACTGAGCCACCCAGGTGCCCGTCTCTGGAGAATTCTAATACTTTGCCCTTTTTAAGTGCACAATCCACTGGCCATTAAATACATTCTTATGTTATGCAATCATCACCACTACTCATTTTGAGAACTTTTTCATTATTCTAAACAGACATTCTGTACTCATTAAACAACAAGCTCCTATTCCTGTTCCCACTATCCCTTGGTAACCTCTATTCTCTTTTCTGTCTTTGTGAACTTGCCTGTTCTAGGTACCTCATATCAGTGGAATCATACAGTATTTGTCTTTTTGTGACTGGCTTATTTCACTCAGCATAATGTTCTCATGGTGCATCCACACTGTAGCATGTATCAGAATTTCCTTCCTTTTAAAGGCCAAATAATATTCCATTTGGTGTGTATATATATATCACAGTTTATCAATTTGTCTGTTGATGGACATTTGAGTTGTTTCTGCCTTTAGCTGTTGTGAATAGTGCTGCTGTGAACATGGGTGTAAAAGTAAGCCATGCTTTCTAAGTTCACTGCTCTTTTCATCAAAGGAGTTATGTGGTGGTCATCAGCTTTTTTTTTCTGTCCAGCACCCCTCCCTTCTGCCACAGCCCCTCCTTCACCAGGAATAGAAGAGAATCTAGAGTCAAGAATCACCCCATTGGGTGCCTGGGTGGCTCAGTTGGTTAAGCGACTGCCTTCAGCTCAGGTCATGATCCTGGAGTCCCGGGATCGAGTCCCGCATCGGGCTCCCTGTTCAGCAGGGAGTCTGCTTCTCCCTCTGGCCCTCCCCCCTCTCATGTGTTCTCTCTCATTCTCTCTCTCTCAAATAAATAAATAAAATCTTTAAAAAAAAAAAAGAATCACCCCATTGTGCTAAATATCTCCTTTGCCCCAGTTGTGGCCATTTGGTCCTAAACTGAACAAAGCAGGGAAGAGCTAAGGAAAGTGAGGTCGGGCCACTGTGTGCAGTCTTACTACCAGCTATTTGGAAATACTGCTCGCAGAGAATAAAGCACACCTGAGTCATCAAGAGAGCTGGGGAGAGAATGCCCTGATTTCAGATGCGTCTGTGGCCCAGGGGTACTCCTTTCCTTCTTGGGATGACTTGGGAGACTCCGCATCCTTCTGACCTTCTTGTCCAAGCTACCACGTTTGGATTTATGTCTCTTGCATCCCAAAGGACATAAACTCAAAAAAAAAAAAAAAAAGAAAAAGAAAAGAAAAGAAAAAGACGTGAACTCACTACTATGCTCAGTCCATATCACAATTCCTCCTGCCAGGAAGGAGTGAAGCAGTTTATCTTAGGTCAGATTCTCCCAGAAGCTTAATCCAAGCAAGTGATTTATTAAAGAAGGGTTCTCAGGAAAACCCATTAAGGGAATGAAGTAGGTGAGCAAGGTAAGCATGGGAAGAAGACTAGCCAGTGTGGGAGCAGCTCTGGAGTGTAAATAGCACTGCAAAATTGGTCCTGCTCCCACCAAGTAGCTGGACTTTAGTGCTGACATGCCAATCACTGACTATAAGCCCCCCCGGAGCAGGGAGGGTGTGAGGACATCAAAGTTCCCATGAATAAATGCCTCCGGTGTCCAAGAGCGAACCTCTGAAGGTTGCAGGTGTAAGGAATTGGCAGGGAAACCTACAGAATCCCAGCTCACAGGGCTGGTAAAAGGGACCTGAGGATCTGAGGTTGAGGACCCAGTGTTTGAAATGACATCTGGGGAAAGCTGGGCCCTCTCCCTCTTCCTGGCATCCCACCTGCCCCATCCTCGCATGAAAGGCTGGAGAATGCCACTGATACATGTCCATGCACAGGTTGACCCAGTGATCCCACCATCAAAACTAATATGTGTCATTCTGTGTTCGCATGCTGGGAAGCTCTCAGCTTTCCCCGTTTTCCACAGTGACTTCTGATGTTCTGCATGGGGCATTCTGTTTACCAAATGTGCACTGGCTAGAGAAAAAGAAAGAGGTTCTTCAAGGCCTTTTCTGCCTCCATAGCAGAGGCTTCGGATGCCAGCAATGGTCAGCCAGGCGATATAACAACAATCAGGACAGTGAATTCTAGCTTTATTGAGCACTTACCATGTGCCACGGTTTACATTCACCTCACCTAATCCAACAATTATACAAGGGAGATACCATTATTATCTTCATTTTCTGGATAAGGAGTCTAAGCAAATAAATGATGGAGCCAGGGTTTAAATCCAGGCTGTCTTGACTCCACAATGTAATTAATTTCTCATGTGTTAAATACCAAAGATCCATGAAATAAAATGTTGAGTAATACTAGGAGAAACATGAAAAACGGTTTTATTGGAAATATTCTAACACATATTCTGAACAAGTAATCAAAAAATAAATAAGGACATAGAAGATATGACCACACAAATTTTTTTAACCTGAAAACAAATAGTGTACCTTCTATTCAAGTTCCATGGACAGTGACAAAATTCAACAAATATTAAGCTACAGAGAACATTTTGGTAAATTTTGAAAAGTGGAAATTCTAAAAGTCAGTCTCTGATCAAATGCAATACAGCTAACAGTAATATAAAACATGCCACTTCGAAATGGAAAAACGTGAATAGCATATCAAATTACTCTTAGGACAGAGGTAAATCAGAAGTAAAAAACAAACTATTTAGAAAATAATTTTAAAAATAGGATACAGTCAAAACTATCTGCAGAGGTAAAAGTAACAGCCTTAAATGCTTTTAGAGTCAAAAAGAGAAAAATAAAATGAATGAATGAAGCACAGAAGTTGAGATTTTGGAAAAGAGCATAAAAATAGCCCCCCCACCCCCGCCCCAGGGCGCCTGGGTGGCTCAGTCGGTTAAGCGTCTGCCTTCGGCTCAGGTCATGATCCCAGGGTCCTGGGATCGAGCCCCGCATCGGGCTCCCTGCTCAGCAGGGAGTCTGCTTCTCCCTCTGCCACTCCCCTCCATTTGTGCTCTCTCTCTGGCTCGCTCTCTCTCTCTCAAATAAATAAAATATTAAAAAAGAAAGAAAAAAAATAGCCCCCCCCATAAAAGTAGGAGAAAGGAAATATTTAAAACAGAAAACAGAAAAAAGCAAACACCCAGAAGCGTAAGAGTAGGAGAGATGTGCCTTCCAGCCTGTGGACAGAGGTATGCTGCGGTGGTCCGCGGGAACTTGGTCCTCTGACAGGTGTCCTCAAGCCTCCCCCTTCTCACTGCGCATGCGCTCCTCTACCGCCAAGGCCTCCGTGCCCCCAGCTAGTCTCCGTGTCAGCACCGCATCTTGCACGCAATGCGCCTGTCTGGGGCATCTTCACGTGCTTTACAGTAAACTATCTCCACCCGTGGTTCCCGTTCTATTAGACTTGAGTTCCTAGACAGGAAGTATGTCCTGATCATCAGTGTATCCTCAGGGCCTGGGAGAGGTGACTCCTTTTTTTTTTTTTTTTTTTTTTAAAGATTTTATTTATTTATTTGAGAGGGAGAATGAGAGAGAGAGAGCATGAGAGGGGGGAGGGTCAGAGGGAGAAGCAGACCCCCCGCTGAGCAGGGAGCCCGATGTGGGACTCGATCCAGGGACTCCAGGATCGTGACCTGAGCCGAAGGCAGTTGCTTAACCAACTGAGCCACCCAGGCGCCCCGAGAGGTGAGTCCTTAATAAACGTTTGCTGAATGGAAGGAATGAGTGGATGGGCTCAAGCACTGATTCCTGAGTTGCGTTTGGTCCCGGGGTTGCTTCTATCCCCACTGCCCAGCCACAGGCTCTAAGCCAATGTCTTGAGGCCTGGAAATGAATTATTCTAACAGTAAGAGGGCTAACTATATAAAGTAGCCGCCTAATGGGATATTCACATAACCAACAACGATTGTGTGGACAATGTCAATAAAATGTGAGGAAGGGGGGGCCTTGATTTTTTTCCTTATTTTTCTTTTCTGCTTGAATAATCAAATATTTCCTTTGTGAAATGGAAAATAGTCCTCTCTGTCCTCAAGGCCCGGTTCAAATGCCACCTTGTCCAGGGAACCTTCCCTCATTTCTCCAACTAGTAACAATCTTGCTTTCTTGGGCTTCCAGAACATCTGGCCCTCCCTGTGGTCTCTCAAAATTCTGCCTTTGCTTATTTGTGTCTCCAATGGGCTGTCGACATGCTCTAGACAGGATTGCGGGCCTCCTGCACAGCACCACCCCTGGTAAATGAAGGATGCACTAGAATGTTTATCCAGACTCAACCCATTTTCCTTAGCACGTGCAGGGGTGCAGAGGGGACAACATACTTTGAATGGGCAGTTGCCTGGCTGGCAGAGCCCACACTGAACTCAAAGCATGAGAGGGCAGAGGATCACAGTAGCCCGACTCCCACAAATCTCAGGGACCAGATCGTGCACACTCCCACCTACAATGCACCTGGCTAAGAAAAAGTTCCAGAAGCAAGCTGTGCCCTCCAGCTAAAATGAGGCAGGGAGATGGGGGCTGCTCTCATTCCGGAGGCCGATAAGTGCAGCCAAGGCAGATCTGTTGATCATCTTTTTTGTGCCCAGGTGAATAAGGAGAGGGCATCCCAGACACACGGATCCATCTGAGCAATCTCCAGTGGCAAGAGGATAGCAGATTTACTTTAGAAAGAACCATAGCATTAGCCACTTCCATGACTCTCCAGATCATCCTTACTTGGCTGTCAGAACAATCTTTCTAAAACTCAGATCATACCCTGGCATTCACTCCCCTACTCAGAACCCTTCAGTGGTTCCCCATAGCCCTCAGGATTTGGCCTGACATTGCAGGCTCCATGACCTGGCCCCCATCTCCCCTTTGCCATCTCCTGCCACACACACCCACGCCCCCAAACAGTGAACTCCCTTAGGATTCCCAGTCTGGCCCCTCTCATTCCTCACTACATATTCTCCCCTTACAGCATTTCATCCAGGACCATGGACTCAAAAATCATCCATATGTGACAACTCCTAAATTTTTTTTTGGTCTGAACTTCTCTCCAGAACAAAACATATCTAATTACTACTTGACATCTTCACCTGGATGTCAAAGACATCTCAAACTCAACTGTCTAAAATACCCATCCCTCCTGACCGCCTTACTCTGCTTGTCTTCCCCCATATCAGTAAATATCTCCACCATCCACCCAGCTACTCCGGTCGATCCCTCTCTGATTGCTTGCACATTTCCTGAACCACGAGTTCCTGCTGATTGTATCGCTAAATTTTCTTGAACATCCAAATTAATTCCCTGGTCTAAGCCACATCTCCCGCCTGGACTACACAAGGGCCACCTGCCAGGTCTCCCTACTTCCTCCTCTGTGCCCGTACAATGCATTCTCATACACAGTGTCTAATACGCAAATTGAACCATGCCGGTCCAGTGAAGCTGGGATAGAATCCAGGTCTAGTTTTAAGGGGCTCCCCCTGGCCATATCTGGGATAATTTGAGCACCAAAATAATTAAGGTTAATAACTAAAATTATTGGAAAATAGAAACCCAAAAGTCCCTGCTAATAATAAATATATAAATAAATCAGCAGAAGAATGTCAAGGGGAGAGAGAGCTGGAGTCATTCTCTAACCCTCCTGACACTGATTTGCTTTAGGCAAGAAGACTTGATGGATGATAAATTTCATCTACTTAGTAATCTCTGGAATAGGATATCTGCATGGCTATAACTATCTCCCTGATTGCTTATCAGTGACAAGGGAAAAACAGTAACTATAGATTAATCAGACAATATTTAAATCACTAAGAAGGAGGAGATAGGCAGTGTGTGCCTTTTGTTGCCTCAGTGAGAAAGACACAATAACATGTCATCTTCCAGCGGGGATGTGTGATGAAGAAACAGAGGACAGACCCCAAAATGAGAAATATTCTCTTAATGGGGAAAACTGAATTTTTCCATCATGTCAATGTCATAAAAGACAAAGCCAACTATTCCAGATTAAAGGAGACTAAACGGAAATGACAGTGGAATGCATCACTTCATTTCTAGACTGGATCCTGGACTAGAGGAAAAATGCTATGTAAAGGACATTATTGAGGTGATTGACAAAATGGGTGGTAAATGAGATACTGTGTTGCATTAATGTTAAATTTAGTGAAGTGGATACTTGTTTTTGTATACATTGTAACTGTTTAGGGGTAAAAGAATGTGATCTATGCAACTTATTCTCCAATAGTTCAGAATAAGTCACCTGTAACCCTTCATATAAAGAATTAGTAATTTTAACAGATGAATTTGGGATAAAGGACAGACAGATGTCCATTGTACTATTCACTTTTCTGTAACTTTGAAATTATTTCCAAATAAAAAGTCAAACCAAAAAATCTAGGCTCCTTACCATGGCCCACAAGGCACCAGGCACCACCCCCAGCCAGACTGTCCAGTCTTATCTTGACCAGTCATCATGGCCAGCATACTCAGCTCCATTGACGTGGCTGCCTTTCAGTTTCCCCAACACACGTCTGGGTCTTCATACACACACCTACTATTGCCTCTATATGGAATTCTCTTCCCCCCAACTCAGTTCTCAGGGATATAGTAATTACCATTTCTCAAAATGGCCTTTGACCCCCACTCCAACCTAATACAGACCTATTATATTCTTTCGTAGCTCCCTGAACTTTTCCTTCATGATACTTATCACAGTTTGTAAGATTTTGTATTTTGGGAGGATTCCTAATGTCCATCTTCTCTAGTAGCCTGAAAGCTCCCTAAAGCCAGGGATCCCATCTGTTTCACCCCTGAATGTATCCTCCACCCCTGCTCCTGGACCTGACACACTGCTGGGCACTTAGGACACAGCAGATTAAATGATGAATTCCACCCTCCAAGTGCACCCCTAAATTGTTGGCAGCTCTCAGAGAACACACCCTACAGTCCACGTCTAGCTGCAGGAACAGACTCATGAGGCTGTCTGTGCAGGCTTCTTGGATTCCCTATCGCTACACCAGTACTTGAAACTAAGAGGCCATGGTAAGGAAGAAGGGGAACTCGGAGGGGGACTTATGCTAAGGGAGAGATGATGAATTCAGCTGAGAGCCTGGAACCTCAGATGGGGATGTCGAGGAGGCAGTTGGCTGGATCATGCTGGTGCTTGGAGGGGCAGTTTGGATTAAAGAGATGACCAGTAGCCGAAGCTGTGGGCAACAGGAAGATCCCTCACAGACTTGTATGTGCAAAAGAAAGAGAAAAGAGTCCAAGGAATGGGGCCGGGAGGACCCAGACTTCAGGGCTACGCAGAGAAAAATGTCTCTGGAAGCGAAGAAACTGTGTCCAGAAAAGTAGGAGTAATATCGGGAGAGAGAGAGAGTTGTCACAGAAGACAAGTGAGGAACCAGTTAGGCGCCAAACTCCATACATTTGTGTTTCCTTTTTCCTTGTTCAAGCTCAGCACCTGGCATCTCATGAGCTGAGGTGGCCTGGTGGGGACTAAGGGCTTGGACTCTTGTCTCAAGACAAGAAGAATCTTGACTCAACCACAAATAGGCTGTGTGACCTTGGGCAATGGACTTAACTTTCCCAGACCCCGAGCCCCCATCTGCAAAATGGGAGTAGTGCTAGTATTCTCTTTACAGGTCTGCTGTCCGGATTACAGAAGCTCATCTCTGGAAAGCCCTTTGATCCATGTTTGGTCTACTGTCTCGGGATGAATGAACATCATAGGTCACGCACAGCAGGGGCAGGATGCACTGGTTCCAGCTAATAGGATCGTTTCCTGGGTTTAGTCAAGGACAGGGCTTCAGACAATAGTCAAAGAGCCCCCTCGCCACCTTCTTTTCCACATCCCCTTCCCCTGATCCAATCCCTATTAAACAAACCTATAGTGGGCAGGCTCCATTTAACACAGTCCTTTCTCCAAAGCCTCTTTCTGAAAATCATCTCCCCCCGCCAACCCCCCAAGTGTGCCCCAATTCAGATGATGCCAGAGTTTGCCCACTTGATTGCAACTAAACCCTGTTTTTCAGGTAACCATGGTGACACCTCTCCCCCATACAGCTACCTTCCGTGGATATCAGGAAGTAGCCCCAGGCCTCTTACTTGGAGATAGCTCTAATATCTGTCAGTAGCTTCTGACCATCCCATCTCTGAAGGAAAGGGAAGAACGTGGACACCACTTCACAGCTTAGAAAGCAACTCCACAACATAACCTCCCTTTTGTCCTCACAACGGCCCTGTGAGGTAGATACAGCAGGTAATAACTACTCTGGTCCTCGTTTATCAAGCATTTACACTGTACCATGCTCCGTGTGAAGCATTTTCATACGTGATCTCATTTAAACTCACCCAAATCCTATGAAGTGGGCTCAGCTTTTCCATTTTACAGAGGAGAAAAATGGGGCTCAGAGTGGCTAGAACTTGCCCCAAATCAAAGAGGTAGTAAGTAACGGATTCAAACCTCAAACCATCTGACTCTAAAGCCATACTTTTAATTAACCCTTCTACAATATTGCCTCACAAAACAAGTATATTATTTCCAGGCACCATCTTATCCATTGAATGGAAGCTCAGAGAGGTAAAGTGACTTGCCCAAAGTCTCACACCCAGAAACTGGCAGAGCTGAGATCCACAATTGGATCTTCTGGCTCTGAGGCCCCTGAAACCAGGAAGCATCAGTGACTGGGTCTGATGAGATACTAGGTAATTATTTCTGTAGCAGCCTTGCTTTGCCAATCTTGTTCAGCCCAGAATAGTATTTCTATGCAGGGAGTCCTTCCTGACATTTTCTGGGAAATTGATGTTTTTCTGAATCCCAAGACCAATCAGTCAAGAGATTGGGAAAATAGGAAAAAGTGTTATAATTCTCCGTGAGAATTCATGCTTAACAATAAACATAGAGGCATTCCTGGTATGAAAGAATCACTGACATCAAGTAGAAAGCATGAGAAGGAAATGATGATATACGGAGTCCAAGATTAAGGTAAACATGTTGGGAACTTGGATCAGAATGAGAGAAGTGGGGGTGCCTGGCTGGCTCTGTCAGAGGAGTGTGTGACTCTTGATCTCAGCTTCATGAGTTTGAGCCCCATGGTGGGTGTAGAGATTACTTAAATAAATAAATATTTGTTTAAAAAGGAGAAGTGGTCACAGTCTAATCATTCTTTTTCATAGCTGTTGCCATATCACAAGTGGATCTGTGGCCCTATCTGCTGTAAACAGTCATTTTCACAGAGTATTAATCTGTTTACATGCATCATATATCTCACACAAATCCTATGAATGATGTTACAAGAATCAAATTTTGGAAAAAAACTAGTCCTCAAATTGGCAATTTCAACACATACTGCTGTGTGGTACAGATATCTTGTTGAAGATTTAAACATTTTGTTACTCAGGGCGCCTGGGTGGCTCAGTCGGTTAAGCGACTGCCTTCGGCTCAGGTCATGATCCTGGAGTCCCGGGATCAAGTCCCGCATTGGGCTCCCTGCTCAGCGGGGAGTCTGCTTCTCCCTCTGACCCTCCTCCCTCTCATGCTCTCTGTCTCTCATTCTCTCTCACAAATAAATAAATAAAATCTTAAAAAAAAAAAAAAAAACATTTTGTTACTCAAATGTTACCCAATAATGTTCTCTGGTATTTTTTGGTTTTTTAATATTTGCTATAGCCTACAGTTCTTTGTAACTACTCTTATTTATTAAAAAATACAGAAAGTTATGAAAAATAGAGTAGTATGATTTCAGGAATTCCCAAGAATTCCAATTTCTCATTTCCAAATCCTGAAGATGAGTATCTGTTGGGAAATTGGATACCCTAGCCCACAGGAACTGGATGAACTTCCCAAGCAGTGCAGTGGGATGGCAAACTATGGAGAGTCCATCTTTCCTGGCTTCCAGGGAGTCTCTGCACAGGAGCAGGTCCTGGAGTAGAGCTTCCTTGGCCAACATCCCTCTAAAGGCAGAGGTCTGAGAAAAGGTTACTTCAGGGATCCATGGGCTGAGCCTGAAGCTTTGGTCTCAATGTGAACTATGTGAAGGCTCAAGTTTTATTGCAATCTCATTCCAGAGAGTGTCTGCTCATTTTAGTATACAGTTTTATGTAATTGCTCTGTAATTGGATGCCCTGTCAAAGCTGCGCCTTTAACTCTTGTAGCAATAGGGCCGCTGCCGCAGGCCGGGCCGTGGAATCAGGCAGGCCGACCCAGGGCTGTGTGCTGCTTCCGTACATACTGGCTGTGTGACTTTGGGCAGGTCCCTTAACCTCTCTGAGACTTAGTTTCTCCATCTGTAAAACGCCGATCATGAGAACGCTGGTGTCACTGGGATGTTGTGAGGATTAAATGAGATCATCGCTGTAAATCGCAATGCCTGGCACAGAGTAAGCTCTCAGTAAACGGGAGACATAATTTCCTAATATGACAGGCCCAGCAGTGGACTTGGGAAGGAAGAGCTTGGTGAAAGCCCTTGGAACCTCTCACAGGGCTCATGTGTCCCCGGCCTTCTCCAGGCGGGGATGTTCCAGGTCTCTGGGCTCTGCCAGAAGCCTCAGGCCCTCCCCACTAGCCCAGGACGGCGGGGCCAGGCTGTGAGGCGGGCGGGGGCCAGGCAGAAAGGCCTCTGTCCCACGGGGTTTCCCAGGGGACTGGTGAGGTTGGCACCGGGTAGAAGCTCTTGGAGCGCGTCCTCTGGTGCTTGAGGTAACCCTGCCCGCGGCCCGGCCTCCGTGGGCCTCCCGTGGGTGGGGCTGGGGTGGCGGTGGGGGGCGCAGTGGAGGTGGGGGAGGGGGGGTTGGGGTAGGGGTGGAGATGGGGCTTGGGGCGGGAGATGGGGGTTCGGTGGCTGGGGGGGCGGGGGGACGGGGTCTCCGCGCGTGCGTGGGCCTCGCGGGGCCTGGGGGCGACGCGGCCGCAGGGCTGGCCGCCGGGTGTCACGGGACGCTGGAGGCCGGCGGACGCGGGGGTGGGCGCGCTGGTGCGGGAGGAGGTGGCCGCTGCGGTCCCCACACTCCAGTGCGGCCGGGGCCTCTGGCGGCGAAGCGTCCTCAGGCACTGGGTGAGGTCCGAGGTGTGCCCAAGCCCTTTGCACACTTGGGGTGCCGGTGGGCCCGCTCACTGTGCGGGGGTCCGTGGCGAGCAAGATGGGTGCTGTGACCTTAGGTTCGAGGCGGGCGAGGGCCGCTCGGCCCCGAAGTGCCTGCGGTAGCTGTAGGGTTGGGGGGCTCTTTCCACCCTCGCGGCACGGGTCGGTGGCTGGATCTTGGGACGGCCAAGAGAGACCCAAGGGCCTCGCCTTGCCTGGGGAGCCAGCTCACCTCCCCTTCCCCTGGGGGATCGTCCTGGGTGCCCTCGGGGCCTTGCTTCCTCCCCCGGGAGCTCTGGTGTCCGGCAGCACCGCGGAGCCGGGCCGGGCGTTTGTCCGGAGGCCCCTTCTGGGAAGGAGCCTCCTGAGGGGCTCTGTCTTCAGACCTTTCTCGTGGAGGGCTCTTCTGGTCATTCTCATTCCCGAATCCTGCAGAAGGAGAAGAAGAATCTGGGTGGTGTTTTCTCCTCCCTCCACCCAAGACTAGGAAAACCCTGCCTTGGGAATCTTAAATGGGGCAACTTGGTGGAAAATCTTTGCAAATGACAGAGTTCTGTGTTTCTGACAGCAGGTGGAGGTTGAGGCAGGGCTTTGTGGGGGCCCGGCTGCTGAAATTTGACAGAGCTGGGCAGCTCCGCACTTCGTTGCAGTGTGATTTTAGACAAGTTACCTAACTTCTTGCAGTCTGTTCAGCTGTAAGGTGGGGATAATGGTAAAGGCAGCCTCAAAGGACTGTCAGTGTGACCAGGGGGTCCACAGACAATCAGGATGGTGGGGCACAGCAATGCTATGTTAAATCAGAAAGATCAAATATAAACCTGTACTTTAAAATTCTTTCCAACTCTGTCGCTACCAAGTGAGGTCCAGTACCCGCCCCCGGCACTACCTACCATGTATACCCCTAATGCCCAGATATTGGTGTCTTATATTATTTACCATTAAAATAACCAGGGATAACATAATTTTAAAAAAGAGAGAGAAAAAACAAATAAAATAACCAGGAGTCCTTGGAGGGTAGCTGATTCCATTTCTTAGACAAGAAAAATCTACGAGCATCCTGTTGATGCCAGAAAACAAAGATATTTTCAAGGATATCAGGGGTAGTGTTACAAAGACAAATATCCTAATTAAACGGACTACCATTTCCAAAGCTGTTACAATTTGAGCACCCTAAAATCTGTAACAATCATTATGCTTAAGTGAAACGTCTGGGGAAGGCTGTGAGTCCCTAAACGACTCAAAAGTAGAAAGTAAATATAAAATCTTCAAAAAGGTAGTTGTAAGACAGGTACACTCTCCTACAGGTACTAGAGGTACTCCTATAGGGAGATGTACTAGAAAGGTGATGAGAATAGGTATGTATAATTTTGATGATTTTTATAAATAGGAAAGTGTAAATATATGGATATTTTGATTCATCTATTATTCCTCTACTTCTATTTATAAGGCAGAAATATGAACTCATTTCTCTCTGTGAAACTGTGAGCCCAGTGACCCTGGGTAAGGCAGGGTTACCATGACTGAACAGCAGTGATAAATACAAACAGTACCCAGGTAGGAGGAGATGTCAACCCTGTTTTAGCTGATGATGCACCCATTTGTCCTGATGAGAACTAGCTTCAACATACTTATTACCTCATCTCCTAAGAAAATTCTTTTCAACCTGAGGAACTTAAAAAAATATCGGGCTATGAAAATAAATAAATAAATAATAAAATAATAAAATAAAAATACTGAGCTACAGGTCCCATCACAAAAGATCCCCAGATTCTATAATAAGGGATTCTTATTCAGGATAAAGAACTCTCACAACTTAACAATCATACAAGTAACAAACTGACAGAAAAATGGGCAAAGGAATCCAACAACCATTTCTCCAAAGAACACCACAAATGGATAACAAGTACATGAAAAGATGCTCAACATCACTATTAGGGAAATGCAAATCAAAACCACAATGGGAAAACCACAAAACCACAAAAATCACACTCATTTGGATAGCTACTGTTAAAACAAAACAAAACAAAACAAAACCAGAAAATAGCAAATGTTGATGAAGATATGGAGAAATTGAAACCCTTGTGCATGGTTGGTAGAAATGTAAAATGGTGCAGCCGCTACGGAAAACAGTGTGACAGGCCCTCAAAAAAGAGCTGGCAAGGAGCGCCTGGGTGGCTCAGTCAGTTAAGCGGCTGCTTTTGGCTCAGGTCATCTTGGGGTCCTGGGATCGAGCCTCAAGTTGGCTTCCTGCTCAGCAGGGAGTCTGCTTCTCCCTCTGCCCCTCCCCCTGCCGCTCGTGCTCTCTCTCAAATAAATAAATAATCTTAAAAAATAAAGAGCTGGCAATTCCGCTAATGAGTATGTATCCAAAAAAAAAATTGAAAGCACAGTCTTTTTTTTTTTTTTAAGACTTTATTTATTTATTTGAGACAGAGAGAATGAGAGACAGAGAGCATGAGAGGGAGGAGGGTCAGAGGGAGAAGCAGACTCCCCGCTGAGCAGGGAGCCCGATGCGGGACTCGATCCCGGGACTCCAGGATCGTGACCTGAGCCGAAGGCAGTCGCTTAACCAACTGAGCCTTCAGGCGCCCGAAAGCACAGTCTTAAAGAAATATTTGAACACCCGTGTTCATAGTGGCATTATTGACAATAGTCAAGGGATGGAAGCAACCCAAGTGTCCATTAATGGATGAGTGGATAAACAAAACGTGGGGTATTATATACAATGGAATATTACCCAGCCTTAAAAAGGAAGGAAATTCTGACACAGGCTACAGCACAGATGGACCATGAGGACATTATATTAAGTGAAATAAGCCAAAAAACAAAACAACAAGTACTGTAAGATTCCACTTATAGGAGGTCCCTAGAGTGGTCAAATTCAGAGTCAGAAAGTGGGATGGTGGTGGCCAGGGGCTGGGGGGAAAGAGGAAAGAGGAGTTATCAGTTAATGTGCACAGTTTCAGTTTTACAAGATGAAAAGAGTTCTGGAGATGGATAGTGGTGATGGTTGCACAACAAAATGAATGTGCTTAAGGCTACGGAACTGTCCACTTAAAAATGGTCAACATGATAAATTTTATGTTATGTGTATTTTATCTCAACAACAAAAAAAGATGTCCAGATTCTTTTTTTTTTTTTTTAGACTTTATTTATTTATTTGACAGAGAGAGACACAGCGAGAGAGGGAACACAAGCAGGGGGAGTGGGAGAGGGAGAAGCAGGCTGCCCGCCGAGCAGGGGGCCCGATGCGGGGCTCGATCCCAGGACCCTGGGATCATGACCTGAGCCGAAGGCAGACGCTTAATAACTGAGCCACCCAGGCACCCCAAGATGTCCAGATTCTAATGTGCAGCCAGGTTTGAGATCCTCTGTCAGGGGAAGGGCACGGAAGGGTATATGTGAAACTTTGGCGACCTTACCAATTATAAGTTAATAATGGGTTTTACTAGTGCCAACAGACCAGGTCTTTCATCATAATAAAAGGACAATAGTTCAGGTATTGACGGCCATACAAAAGTTGAATGTACCATCTCTGAGAAAGACACCAAGTTTCAGAAATTAGTATCTGTATATAAACCAGTTACATGTATTAGGTCTTGTTTGTATTTTGATTCAAACAAGCTGAAAAATTTTTAGTTGGCACTTATGGAACATTTATTCAAATTGAAAATTCAAACACATTGGATATTCAATATTAAGGAATGATTATTTAAAAATTTTAATTGTGATGATGGCACTGTGGTTTAAAATCCTTAATCTTGGGGTGCTTGGATGGCTCAGTCATGGAGAATGTGACGCTTGATCTTGGGAATGTAAGTTCCAGCCCCACGTTGAGTATACGGATTACTTTAAAAAATCTTTACAAAAAATAAAATCCTTAATCTTTTAGAGTATCATACTGAAACAGTTCAGATGACATTCTATCATGTATGAGATTTGCTTCAAAATAATAAGGGAGGAGAATCAGTAGTCATGAGTTGAAATTGTTCGAGTTGAGTAGTGGGTTCGTGGAGAGTCTATAAACTGTATTTACTTTTGTATTTGTTTGACATTTTCCATAATGAGTTTTTCTTTAAAGCATATAAAAGAAAGAGAGAGAAAGAGAAAAAGAAGAAAGAAAGAATAAACGAGAAAGAGAAAAAGAAAGAAACTCAAAAGCTACCCAAGGTAACAAGAAAACTTTATATAAATGGCACTGGGGCTAATGATCCTCAGTTTTGAATCCTCAGAGCTGTGCCACCTGATCCCATGTCTCTGGCCAGAACCTGCAACCTGAGCTTATTCTGAGACAGTTTCCTTTTTCTTTTGGGTCTAGTAGGATTACAAAAACTCTAGGGGGCGCCTGGGTGGCTCAGTCGGTTAAGCATCTGCCTCTGGCTCAGGTCAGGATCTCAGGGTCCTGGGTCATGATCTCAGGGTCCTGGGATCGAGCCCCACGTTGGGCTCTCTGCTTGGTGGGGAGTCTGCTTCTCCCTCTGCCTGCTGCCCCCGCTGCTAGTGCTGTCTCTGTCAAATAAATAAATAAAATCTTAAAAAAAACTCTAGGAAGTTATAAAAATAATAACTGGTAGAATTACTGAAGCCCTAGAAAGGTATAAAAATTGGAACCTCAGAAAGGTGTTGGAATAAGGACAAAAGAAGGTTAAACCCATGGTTTTAGCACTTTTATAACCAGTTTTGATGGCAGGGTTGTAATAAATGCTGTCATTACTCTATTTGTAAATGCTTAAAGCATACGAGTAGTCAAAAGAATCCACCATATTGACTTTGTCTTTACAGTTAAATTATTTAAGGTAATTTAATTGGTCAAATTTGTAATCAAAACCTAAGTCCCCTGTGGAAAACAAATGGTTTTCAATTTTTTTCTTTTTTGTTATAGTCTAATAAAGTGAGCATTGGACAGAGTACAGAAGGTAGTAAATATTTCTCTCCAGCCCGGAAGCCTGTCAAATATGAAATCATCTATCAGGGGGTTCTGACTTCCCCTTAAATGAGCAGGTGCAGGTACAACACTTGGCCCAGGGCCTGCAGCATAGGATGATCTCAAATCCAGTTCCGATGAGCGCACGGATTGGAGAGGGAAGGGGTGGTGGTGCGGGCAAACATCGGAGACACAAAGCACAGACGGGGCCTCTGGCAGGCATGTTGGGTGTCTGGTTGGTCAGGTAGCTTTCGGTCATTCAACAGATGCTAACTGGGCGCCAAGAGGGTGCCAGGTGCTGGAGATACTGTGGTCAAAAGGACAGGCCCTAGCATTTTTTCTCCTTCCAAGTCCCACTGGCCATCCCTATCTTTCAGCCACAAACAACGACCTACCACGCTTTTCCCTTCAGGCCATTCTCATGAATACAGCTAAGACGTCCCAGGCCCCCCGAGGAGCAGCCTTACCTTCTCTTCAAGAGGGGGGGAGTTAAGGTCTCAATTCAGGGTTTAGGCACTTAGCTAATCTCCACTTAAGTGGTTAGAAGCATGGGCTTTGGATCCCATGGCATCGGTGTGAGTCCTAACTCAGCTGGGCTTTTTGTTTTGGTTTTTGGCTAGGTGGCTCAGCTCCTTTTTATCCTTGACCTTGGACAAGTAATATAACATCACTAGGCCTGTTTTCTTGTCTACCTTGTCAGGATAATAATCCCTACTCAACAGGGTTCCTGTAGGATTAAAGGAGATTATGTATATATGTGAGTGTATGTGTATTATGCATATATCTGATCTATATTTATATATGGATAGAGATATAGGCACAGAGGAACATTAGTGGCTGTTATTATTACCTTAATATCGCTGTTACTTCAGGGTTTGCTCCTTAGAAAATCTTGGGTTTTTGCTTATGGATATAACCAAGTAGATTAGATCAAGCCACTGGCAAAACATGTTGTTTATTTTCCTGTGTGTTAATTCACTGCCCGATTCAGGCCAATTGATGGATATTCTAGTTCACATTTCCCCCAAATCATCAACAGATAAAAATAGATGACGAATGTCAGAAAGAAGGTTCTGGGAAAACATGTCTCCAGAGACCACAATGTGGGCAAGTGGTTGGAATGCAGAGGATGTATCTGATCCCACTGGGATCAGGGCCACTGCTCAGAGTTGTGTAAGTTACACACCGCATTGTGCCATTCACTTCCTGATAGAGATCTGTGTAGTTATTACAACAAATTTCCAACAGATGGCAGTAAATTGTTTGAAGGAAGGGGTACCTTTTCCTAATTCACACAATCATGCTAGCAATTTATGAGCCATTTGAAGAGTTGATTGTGGTCTCTCCAGACGAGAGAGCATGTAACACACTTTCCTGTCCATGTGCTGGGCTAGGATCTAAGAAACCTGTGGCAGAGAGGAACTGCCTTCTCTCAAGGTCCGGGGCAAAGATGAGAATTCCTTGTGTGATAGGCAGAATTCTAAAGATAACCCCTTAAAATTCCTGGCCCCCGGTTTTTCAATCAAACACTAAGCAAGGCACTGCTGTGAATGGATTCTGCAGATCTAACTAAAGATGTAATTAAAGTTCCAAGTCAGTTGATGTTAAGATATGGAGATTATCACCCAATCAGGTAGCCCCTTAAACGCAGAGTTTTCTTCAGCTGGTAGCAGAAAAAGAAGTCAAAGACTTGAAGCAGGAGGATTCTGAGCTGTTGCTGGCTTGAAGGTGAGGAGAGCTGCGTGATGAGGAACGTGGAGGCCTCTAAAGAGCTGCCCCCAGCTGACAGCCAGCAAGAAAACATCGGGCACAGCCCTACACAGCAAGGAACTGAATGTGGCCAACAACCTCAACTCCTTTGGAAGTGGATTCTTCCCCCGAGCTAGGTAAGACCCCAGCGCAGCCAACACCTTGACTTTGACCTTAAGAGACCCTAAGCTCAAAGTCCGTAGGACCTGTTTTATTTTTTATTTTTTTTTAAGATTTTATTTATTTATTTATTTATTTGAGACAGAGAGAATGAGAGACAGAGAGCATGAAAGGGGGGAGGGTCAGAGGGAGAAGCAGACTCCCTGCCGAGCAGGGAGCCTGATGCGGGACTCGATCCAGGGACTCCAGGATCATGACCTGAGCCGAAGGCAGTCGCTTAACCAACTGAGCCACCCAGGCGCCCCCATAGGACCTGTTTTAAAGGTGTGTTGTTTAAAGCTGCTAATTTTGGGGGTAATTTGTTATACGGCAAGATAAAACTAATATGCTTGGTTTCATGAAAGAGCTCAGCGGGAAAGAACATGGGAACCCCTTCAGGAAAGGGTTCTAGCACCCCTCTTGCATAACATTGGTGGGGAGGACACATTGTCCCCACTCCTAATGTTTCCTTCTATGTAGAGGGAGGACTACTGGTCTATACTCCTGCCTTTCCCCATCTCCTGATTTCCTTAGGAAGGAGAAATATATCCGTATTCAAGTTCCTTCCTCTCTTTTCCCCTTGAGGGTGCACCTACTGGCTAAAACTTGGATTCTGTTATATTTCTCCATGTTCCAAGTTTTACATGGGAGGCTGGTCATGGTCCAGTGCTGCCAGTGACCATGGACAGATAAATCATTAATTCTTGGATTTAATAACATGACTCAGAACTCAAGAAGAGGGGTAAAAGTACGGGATCCCTCCCCCTCCCCTGACATGCAACCCTGGCAGGGCTTAGCTAATCTGCTTACCTTTGCAGACCTGGCAGGGAGCTGTATAGGTAAACTGCTTACACTTGACTGCTGCCTGCACTTGAACCCTACAGATGAAGCTTCCTCTTAGTAGGATAATGGTCTTCAAATCTGTGCAATATTGGCTCTTATGGGCCAAACTGTGTCCTCCCCCCACCACAAAAACTTATATGCTAAAGTCCTAGCCCCCAGTACCTCCGAATGTGACTGTATTTGGAGATAGGGTGTTTAAAGAGGCAATTAATTTAAAATAAGGTCATAGGGGTGGGCCCTACCCTGCCCTAGGCATGTGGGGGTGGGTGTCTTTATGATAATCACCTGTGACCAACAAAGAATAACCAGCCCCTAAAAAAGGAAGGAAACCGTTGAAGGTGTTATCAATAGAGATGTTAAAAGGATTTAAGTTCCCTGGTTAGCTTTCTATAAAGGACCAACCCTAAAGGCCCTCTTGGCAACCCTGTCAGGACCCCTCTCATTCTTGAGCTTTTTCTGTATCTTCACTTAATAAACTTCTATCGCTTTACTCATACACACAATAAATAAGGGTGGGCCCTAAGCCATATGACTGGCGTCCCTAATAAGAAGAGATTAAGACACAGACGCAGAGGGAAGATCATATGCAGACATGGGGAAGACAACCTTCTACAAGCCAAGGAGAGAGGTCTCAGAAGAAACCAACCCTGCCAACACCTTGAGTTTGGACTTCTAGCCCCTAGAACTGTGAGAAAATAAATTTCTGTCGTTTCAGTCACCACTTGGTAGTACTTTATTATGGCAGGACTAGCAAACTAATACATTGCCCCCCCACAAGAGGAAAATGTTGCCCTATACCACTTCCCTGCTTGCGAGGACCTGGTATCCTATTCTGGCTGCTAAGAGTAAATAAAATCATGAACAGATAAAGGAAAGCTAACAGCCCATCTAAGGGGGCTCAGAAACCATGCTGGGCCCCTGGGTGAAACAGCTCCAATTAAAATAAAATTGATTGAAGAAGACTGTTTAAAAAAAGGTTACATGGGGCGCCTGGGTGGCTCAGTCGTTAAGCATCTGCCTTCGGCTCAGGTCATGATCCCAGGGTCCTGGGTTTGAGCCCCACATCGGGCTCCTTGCTCAGCAGGAAGCCTGCTCCTCCCTCTCCCTCCCCCCCTGCTTGTGTTCCCTCTCTCGCTGTCTCTCTCTGTCAAATAAATAAATAATCTTTAAAAAAATAAAAAAATAAAAATAAATAAAAGGTTACAAGAGCTCAAACTTCCTTGTCACCAGTCTTCCAATCCTATTCCTTCCAAGTCCCAGACCATCCAGCCAAACCATTAGCAACTGCCCCTGAATGAGTATAGTTGTGTACCTCTGGCCCCTTCTCTTGCCAGACACAGTAAACAACCAAATGCTCTTCCTGAAGATCTGTCCACTTTTCTTCACCCCCATCCAAGTGGGTCTGGTGTCCTGCCTGTCCCTGTCAGGTCACAACAGCATATCAGACAGACTCATCTGTATAGCCTTGAGTTTTTTCTTCCTCAATTAGCTGGGAATAAGGGCCACCCCAGGATGTCATAGGCATTAATTGAGGGAGAGAAGACAATGCAACAGGAACCACCTGCTCATATAAATGGCTCATGCCATCTGGATCTTTCCAAGCCTGATCTCTTATATACCATTTTCACTTGATAATACATTAGTGCTGTTCACACTCAACATTTTGATTATGTTGGGCACACAACACTCAATTCATGATGAGAATCTCAGGTTGCGTGGTCACCTGAGGTCACCCAGGTACGTGTTTGGTCCCTACTAAGTCCCAAGAGCAAACCAGAAACCGTTTCTCAAAAGTAGAATAGTTGTGTGTAGAAAAGGGCCTACATTAATCAAATATCCTGTGAGTCTGTGCTTTAATTCTGCTATTAGTGAATACTGACTGGTTCCGGCTAGAGGATCCGTATGGTGTCCCTGTTTGCCATGGACACTTTGGGTATCATTGGCTCTGCTAGATCATTAGCACCAAGTGGCAGGGCGGCATGAGCTGCCCCCTAACTGCCTGCACAGTCTATTCTTAACTCTGGTCCTTAGTCCAAACTGGCCCCTCATAGGTGACTCTATCGATGAGACATGTTACCTCCAAAATCCATGGGCCTATACCAACCATGGTGCCTCTTTTGGAGTAAGTAGTTGTATGAGGTGCAACTTGTCTTTCACCTTGGAGGGGACAGCCTTATATACTCTAGACCATTGGATTTCCAGAAACTTCACTGAGTTGGCAGGCCCCTGAATTTTTTGTGGGGTTTATCTCCCACTTTCTAGTTGGCGTATGTCTTTTTTTTTTTTTTTTTAAGATTTTATTTATTTATTTGAGAGAGAGAGAATGAGAGACAGAGAGCATGAGCGGGAGGAGGGTCAGAGGGAGAAGCAGACTCCCTGCCGAGCAGGGAGCCCAATGCGGGACTCGATCCCGGGACTCCAGGATCATGATCTGAGCCGAAGGCAGTCGCTCAACCAACTGAGCCACCCAGGCACCCTTCAATACAGTCTCTTTGAACTGATTTGTACTCTCCCAAACAAAAGCCTTATGGGGTAGGGGAGCAAGGTGAGAGTTAACGGCAAGATTTTTTTTTTCCTTTTTTTTTTCTTTAAAGATTTTATTTATTTATTTGAGAGAGAGAGAATGAGAACACATGAGAGAGGATAGGGTCAGAGGGCAAAGCAGACTCCCTGCCGAGCAGGGAGCCCGATGCGGGACTCGATCCCGGGACTCCAGGATCATGACCTGAGCCGAAGGCAGTCGCTTAACCAACTGAGCCACCCAGGCGCCCCTAGTTGGTGTATGTCTTACTAAGGCAATTAAAGTATTTGTTACTGCCTGCTCATTAGCTCCAATAATGCCGTCAGTAATGGACCAGTGTGATGTGCCGTGGGATGTTCAGGTGATCAAGATCTCTGCAGATTACATTATGTCAGAGCAGAACTGACATAGCCCCGAAGCATGCAGATGCATGATGATGGCCTTGCCAGCTAAAAGGAAACTGCTCTGGTGGACCCTTTGTACTGTCACGGACAGAAAGCCAGGTAACAGCTACATGCCAAATACCAGGGGCTCTGCTGACTTGCTCTGGGAAAGGTACTAAATCTGGGACGGCAGCTGCAATTGGAATCATCCCCTGATTTGAGTTTCTGATGGTCCACAGTCATTCTCCAAGGTCCATCTGACTTCTGCACAGGCTATACTGTGGGTTAAGTGAGTATGTGATAGGACTCACTACAACTGCTTCTTTCAATTCTTTGATGGAGGAATCCATGGCATGAATCTCTACACTTTTCCCAGGGATGTGGTATTTTTACTGGGTTGTTGTTTTTGTCGGGAGGGGAAATTTCCAGAGACTTTCACTCAGTCCTTCCTACCCTATTGTCCCCCAGTCTGTGGGTAAGAGAGCCTATGTGGGGATTCTGCTACTATGTTAGTTTTCAATTTATTGCCTCTCAGCTCCAAATTCACCCTCCAGTATCTGCTCCGAGATAATGGGCTGGACCATTTATGCATTTCTCAGTGCACTGAACGTGATGCTAAGCTTTGCCAGGAGAGGGCGCCAGAGGGCCACTGAACGAGGAAGGGGATGCCCTTCCTGGTTCTAGTCCTGTTGAGGTTTCAGTTTTCTCATTTTTGCTGTGCAGTTTTGCAGGGCTACATATATGTAGGCACATCTAGTGGGCCTTAGATGTGTGTCCAGAGTAAGGAGTTCTTTGGGGGAGCTCATAGACCCCACCTTGCAACCACCTTGCTGCACCTCCTCTTCCTGGACTCAGACACCAAAAACCGCAGACCACATGCTGCCTTTGTGGTGAGTGGATTCCTTACACTTGGACTCCTTTTGCACACTCACCCATCAGTCTTGACCCTCGTGTAGCCTTCTCTAGCACTGAACTTCTGCAGAGCAAGCTCTTTCTAGAGCTTGACTTTTTTTTTTAAGATTTTATTTATTTGACAGAGACACAGCGAGAGAGAGAGAGAGAGAGAGAGAGAGAGAGAGAGCACACAAGCAGGGGGAGTGGGAGAGGGAGAAGTAGGCTCCCCGCTGAGCAGGGAGCCCTTTGTGGGGCTCGATCCCAGGACCCTGGGATCATGACCTGAGCCGAAGGCAGATGCCTAATGACTGAGCCACCCAGGCGCCCCTAGCACCTGGCTTCTGTAGTGATCTGGTTTTCTCCCCCACTGTGCTTTACCAAGTGCACTTTCTGTTTGAGTCCTGCAACGGCACGGCTTGCTCCGGCGCTAGACTCTTGTGTTGGTGCAGTTTTCCCCAGCACTGGGCTCCTGCAGAGTACGCATGCTCTAGCGTGACTGCTGTAATGACATGACTCTTTGCGGTGCTTGATCCCTGCCCTGCAAAGTTCCCTCCAGCACGGGGCTCCTGCAGAGTATACTTCCTATAGTCTTAGTTCTACAGCAGTGCTCAGTAATTAGCAACTTCACCTGACGCTCCAGAGGACAGATTTCCGAAGTCCCATTGTGTGGGAGTGCCCATTACTGACTCTTCTGTCATGCCCTCTTTTTTTTTTTTAAGTTTTATTTACTTTAGTAATCCCTACACCCAGCATGGGGCTCCAACTCATAACCCTGAGATCAACAGTTGGATGCTCTTCCGGCAGAGTCAGCCAGGTGCCCCCCTGCCATGCCCTTTCAGATAAAGCCTGGATCTTAGACCTGGTGGAAGAGGACTCTGCCTTGGGTGTTCTGTCTCAGCCCTAGAGATAAGTAGCTGATCTTTATGTCTGCTACTTCTATATTCTTTAGAATTGTCTTTAGCTCTCATTAGGCTATTCTCTAATCTTCCAAGCCCCTATTAATAACTCTTTATGTTAAACTTTCCCATTGTGGCTTCTGTCTCCTGATTGGACCTTGACTGATCTAATAACTGGTACTGGGCGTGGTCCTAGGAGACAGACCCACAAAGATAGGGTTTTGCAATTGATTTGGTCACATTTGGACTTCAGCAGTGCTGAGTTCTTTGCCAATGGGAAATGGTATGCTAGTAATCCACAGTATGCAGTCACATCACAGTTAAAGCTGTCACCTGTGGCTGACTGGGATGAAGCACCTGCCTTGGGAACTCAAATGACCACTGCCCTTGACTGTGATGGCAGTGGCAATGACTAATGACAATGGATTCCTTTCAGTGTGTTTGATCACAGAAAATGACAAGCTCAGGTCTACTAAGTCCCAACACAAGTCAGTCTGAGAACCAGAGTGCTTCCATGAAGTTCTAGAACAATCCCTTACATAGACCCAGCTATGTAAGGTCTATATTGCTAATATTGCTAAAAGTCAAACACAAAATGTGATCGTGTAGTTGCTGAATTTTTTTTTTAAAGATTTTATTTATTTATTTGAGACAGAGAGAATGAGAGACAGCATGAGAGGGAGGAGGGTCAGAGGGAGAAGCAGACTCCCTGCCAAGCAGGGAGCCCGATGCGGGACTCGATCCCGGGACTCCAGGATCATGACCTGAGCCGAAGGCAGTCGCTTAACCAACTGAGCCACCCAGGCGCCCTAGTTGCTGAATTTTAAAGACAGTTGAATTCAGTATTATCAAATTCATCATGGGAAAACTAGAGCGTTGATCAGGAAAGAATAGGATCTAGAAATCTAGAATGGTGCATCTGGTTGGACCCAGATGAAGTGGACAATATTGAACTTCCAAGTCATTTTGCGTCTCTCTTGCCAGTGGAAGTAGCTTCCCTCCTGTCTGAAGAGACCACCTTTCCTGTCTGAAAACTCGGTGATAACCTCACTTAAGGCAAATGACTGCCCCTCAAGTCCAACACAAGTTCCCTGTTGTCACAAGACCTTTAACTAGGGTCAAATCTCAGCATGTTCTAGGGGGACAGGTGCACACTACGGTCCAGCAGGAAACAGTTTATATACCAAAAAGAATTGCAATATGTTGCTAATGTGTTGGCAGAAATCTGGGGAATGTGTGGGAATGGATTCTAAGGGTCTTAGACCAATGAGAGTAGAATATAGCACTAAATCAGGCCAAATTCATCAATATGGGTGCATTTACTAGGGATTCCAGACTTCATGCGCTAGCTCATGCACCTGAAGTTGCCTCCAAAAAGTTACTTGAGGGTCACCTGTGTGGCTCAGTTGGTTAAACATCCCCAACTCTTGATTGTGGTTCAGGTCATGATCTCAGGGTCATGAAATAGAGCCCTGCTTAGGGTTCCGTGCTCAGCGGGGAGTCTGGCTTTCTCCCTCTCCCGTTGCCCCTCTCCCTGCTTGCATGCTCTCTCTCTTTCTAAAATAAATAAATAAAAAGTTACTTGATTCATTGACTGAACTTTGGATTTGATGGTCTCCTCATGTTAGTGAAGTTGAGATGCCAGAGTTTTCCTGGCATCATGTGGAAGAAGGAATTCAAAGGCTTAGGGTAATAGACTTGATTTATCTTGTGCAACCTGTCAATTATATTCTATGAGAAGATCCAGAAGACACTACCTTTGCTAAGGCATTGAAGGGAGGATTTCCATCCTTGAGAAGTTCTGTGGTTACTCTCCTTTGTAGGTTAGGTGTGGCTATAGACATGTGACTAATGAGTAATGATTACCATCATTGAGATAGGCTCCCTGATTTCAGTGGATGGGATCCAGACAAGGTGGACACATCAACTGTAAAAGGTGGCAGGGAACATCAGACAATCTGATTTCTTGGCTTGCAGAGGTCTATGACATGGGTAATTTTTAAAAAGATTTTTAAGTCTCTCTACACTCAACCTGGGGCTCGAACTCACAAACCTGAGATCAGGAGTCGCACATTCCACCTACTGAGCCAGCCAAGTGCCCCAGGTAATGGATAATTGATGACAGTCCCTAGGAATGAAATAGATAGGCAACGTTTGCTAGTATTGCTCAATCTATTTCCTTGTTGATCTTCTGTCTAGTTATTCTATCCATTATGGAAGGTTGGGTATTGAAGTCTCCCACTATTATTGGTGAATTATCTATTTCTCTTTTCAGTTCTTTAAGTTTTTGTTTCATGTATTTGGGGGCTCTTTTGTTAGGTACATATAAGTTTATAATTATTTTGTCTTCCTAATGGATTGACATTTTTATCATAAAATTTTTTTCATCTCTAGTAAAAAGTTTTGTTTTAGGTTGTTTTATCTGATGTTATTATAGCTACTCTACAACTCTTATGGTTCTTGTTCTATCCTTTTACTTTCAACCTCTTTGTGTCTGTGATTATAAAGAGCATATAGTTGGGAGCACCTGGGTGGCTCAGTCGGTTGAGCATCTGCCTTCAGCTCAGGTCATGATCCTGGAGTCCTGGGATTGAGTCCCACATTGGGCTTCCTGCTGAGCAGGGAACCTGCTTCTCTCTCTCCATCTGCTCCTCCCCCTGGCTCATGCTCTCTCTCTCTCTAGTAAATGAATAAAATCTTTTTAAAAAAAGAGCAGGATGCCTGGGTGGCTCAGTCGGTTAAGTGACTGCCTTCAGCTCGGGTCATGATCCCGGGGTCCTGGGAACGAGCCCTGCATCGGGCTCACTGCTCATTGGGAAGCCACATCTCCCTCTGCCTGCCGCTCCCTCTGCTTGTGCTCTCTCTCTGTCAAATAAATAAAATCTTTAAAAAATAAAATAAAGAGCATATAGTTGGATTGTGTTGGTATTTTATTATTTTTTAGGGGGCAGGGGCAGAGGGAGAGGGAATCTTTTTTTATTTTATTTATTTATTTGAGACAGACAGACAGCAGGGGAGGAACAGAGGGGGAAGGACAAGCAGACTCCACTCTGAGCACAGAGCCTGACATGGGGCTGGATCCCAGGACCCTGAGATGATGACCTGAGACAAAATCAAGAGTCTGACACCCAACTGACTGAGCCACCCAGGCGGCACCCTTGTGTTGGTTTTTAAAAAATCCATTCTGCTAATCTCTGCCTTTTGACTGAATTTTTAGTCCATTTTCATTTAATGTAACTACTAACAGGATAGGATTCATGCCTATCATTTTGTTATTTATTTATGTGTCTTATCTTTTTTCCCCTATGTTCCTCCATTACTTTCTTTTGTGTTAAATATTTTCTAGTATTCCATTTTAATTCTCTGTTTCTTTTACTCTGCTCTTTTGAATTACTTTCTTAGTGGTTTCCCTGGGAATTACAATTAATGTTTTAAAACAGTCTAGTTTATTTTAATGCCAACTTAATTTCAATAGTATATAAAAACTTTGTTCCTATATATCTGTTTCTTCCCTTTTCCTTTGTGCTATTATTGCCATACAAGTTACATCTTCATATAAACCCATAAACACAGTTTTACAATTATTGCTTATTGCAGTTGTCTTTAGAACATATAAAAGAGGAGCACCTGGGTGGCTCAGTTGGTTGGGCATCCCAACTCTTGGTTTCAGCTCAGGTCATGATCTGGGAATGGTGGGATCAAGCCCCATGTTGGGCTCTGTGCTCGGGGTAGAGTCTGCTTCAGATTCTCTCTCCCTCCCGCACTCTCTCTAATAAATAAAAAGAACATATAGGGGCGCCTGGGTGGCTCAGTCAGTTGAGTGTCTGCCTTCAGCTCAGGTCATGGTTCCAGGGTCCTGGGATCGAGCCCCACATCGGGCTCCTTGCTCAGGGGAGAGTCTGCTTCTCCCTCTCATCTGCCTGCTGCTCACCCTGCTTGCTTGTGCTATCAAATAAATAAAATCTTGGGGCGCCTGGTTGGCTCAGTCATTAAGCATCCGCCTTCGGCTCAGGTCATGATCCCAGGGTCCTGGGATCGAGCCCTGCGTCGGGTCCCTGCTCAGCAACAAGCCTGCTTCTCCCTCCCCCACTCCTCCTGCTTGTGTTCCATCTCTTGCTGTGTCTCTGTCAAATAAATAAAATCTTTAAAAATAAATAAATAAAATCTTAAAAAAAAGAACATATAAAAGAAAAAAAATTATAAGCCACAGAATACTTATAACATTTCTAGTATTTATATACTTTCTTTTATTGATGTTCTTTATTTCAAGTGGATTTGAATTACTGTCTAGTCCTTTCATTTCAGCCTGAAGGACTCTTCTTATATTTCTTGTAGGGTAGGTCTGCTAGGACTAAATTCCTCCATTTTTATCTTGGAATGTCTTAATTATTCTTGAAGAATGGTTTTGCTGGATATAAATATCTTGGTTGATGGGTTTATTAATTTAGCACCTTTTAAAAATATTTATTTGGAGAGAGCGAGCGTATGAGCACGAGCAGGGGAGGGGCAGGAGAGGGAGAAGCAGACTCCCTGCTGAGTGGGAAGCCCGACAGGGGGCTCAATCCCAGGACCTGGAAATCATGACCTGAACCAAAGGCAGACACTTAACCAACTGAGGCACCCAGGCACCCCTCTTTTAGCACTCTGAATATGTTATCCCACTTCTGGCCTTCATAGTTTCTGATAAGAAGTCAGCTGCTAATCTTATTGAGGATCCCTTGTACATGATGAATTACTTTTTTCTCTTGCTGCATTCAATATTCTCTTTGTCTTTCAAAGTTTGGCTATGGTGTGTCTAGATGTGAAACTCTTACAGTTTATCCTATTTTGAGCTTCTTGGATATGTAGATTAATTTTTTAAAATCAAAGTTGGGAGGGTTTTGTCTATTATTTCTTCAAATATTCTTTCTACCCCATTCTCTCCTCTCTTCTGGGACTCTCATTATATGTAAGTTAGTACACTTGATGTTGTCCCACAAGCCTGTGGGGTGCTATTCATTTTTATTCATTCATTTTTCTTTCCGTTTCTCAGACTGAATAATGTCAACTGACTTGTCTTCAAGTTTGCAGATTCTGCTGCTAGGTCAGATCTGCTACTGAACCTCTTTAGTGAATCTTTCATTTCAGTTATTTACTTTTTAACTCCAGAATTTTTATTTTACATATATATAATTTATATTATTATATTTATTATATATAGATTACATATATGTAATTTTATCTGCTTATTAATATTCTCTATTTGGTAAGACATTCTTTTATTTTTTTTTTTATTTGAGAGAGAGAGAATGAGAGAGATCACATGAGAGTAGGGAGGGTCAGAGGGAGAAGTAGACTCCCCGCCAAGCAGGGTTCTAGAACAGCAGTTAGACTGGGGAGTTGGAATTTGGGGAAAAGATGGGGACACTTGAGCCTGTGTGGGGAACAAGGACAAGATGATAACCGTGCTTCTATTTACTGGGTCTTTTTTGTTGTTGTTATTGTTGTTTTTAAAGATTTTATTTATTTATTGGAGAGAGAGAGAGAGTGAGAGAGAGCATGAGAGGGGAAAGGGTCAGAGGGAGAAGCAGACTCCCCACCGAGCAGGGAGCCCGACATTAGACTCGATCCTGGGACTCCAGGATCATGACCTGAGCCAAAGGCAGTCGCTTAACGAACTGAGCCACTCAGGCGCCCCTGGTAAGACATTCTTTTTTTTTTTTTTTTTTTAAATATTTTATTTATTTATTTGAGAGAGACAGAGATAGTGAGAGAGAGCTCAAGCAGGAAGGAGGGAGAGAAGCAGACGCCCCGCGGAGCAGGGAGCCCGATGCGGGGCTCGATCCCAGGACCCTGGGATCATGACCTGAGCCAAAGGCAGAGGCTTAACCATCTGAGCCACCCAGGCACCCCCTGGTAAGACATTCTTATACTTAGTTTTTTAGACATGATTTCCTTTAGTTCTTTAGCTCTTTGAATATTAAGCTATATAATAGCTGATTTAAAGACTTTTTCTAGTAACTTCAATGTCTAGACTTCCTCAGGGAGTTTCTTTTTACCACTTTTTACCTTTGCATGGGCCATACTTTGCTGTTTCTTTGCATGTCATAATTTTTTGTTGAAAGTGACATCTTAAATATTATAATATGGCAACTCTGCAAATCAGATTCCACCCCTCCCCAGACTTTGTTGTTGTTGCTGTTTGTTTAGTGACTTTCCTAGAGTAATTCTATAAAAAACTGTGTCCTTCGCTCTGTGGCCACTGAAGTCTCTACTCAATTAGCTTAATGGTCAGCTAATGGTTGGACAGATTTCCTTAAATGCCTCAACCAATAAGTCTCCTGTGGGGCCTTGTGTGTGCGCGTGTGCACTACTGCTTTAATCTTCACTTCTTGCCTGTACAGACCCTGAAGGTCAGGTAGAGGTGAAAGCTTAGGATCTCCTTTGGTTTTTCTTGGGTATGCACACAACCCTACATTTGCTTGTGAACATCTAGGAATTCCCAGGAACATGTCAAAGCTTTTCAAGGACCTACGAATACCTCTCATTCCGTAGTTTTTCCTTTTAAGTTGTTTTGTCAGCCTCTCCTGACCACCAACTGGTATGGTCACTTCAGGCAGCTGTAATGTTAAACAGTTGCCACTGATTGTTTTCTACACATGCCCTACGGTTATGGCTATTAGCACAGGGAGAGTTCTGACTTAGGGACAAACTCACAACAGGCTTTCCAGAGAGCTAACAGGTCAAATAGTGGCACTTCTCTGAGGATGGAGCTGTTGTAGAGCTTCAAGCCTGTTCTGCTTCTGCTGGTGGCTGCTAAGCCATTGGTTTTCACAGCTCCCTTAGTTATGAGGCTTTTAGTTTTCAAGGTTTCTGTGGACTTGGGGAGAGGAGAATGGGACTAGGGCAAGTTAAAATTTCACAAAGTTTGGAGTGCCTGGGTGGCTCAGTCCTTAAGCGTCTGCCTTTGGCTCAAGTCATGACCAGATCCTGGGATCGAGCCCCGCATTGGGCTCCCTGCTCAGCTGGAAGCCTGCTTCTCCCTCTCCCACTCCCCCACTTGTGTTCCCTCTCTCTCTGTGTCTCTGTCAAGTAAATAAATAAAATCTTAAAAAAAACACCAAAAACATAAAGTTCACTGCTCTCACTAGGATACAGCTATTTTTTTTTTTTTTTAATAAACATTCCTTGGATTGTAGCTAACCTTTGGTTAGTTTTCAGAGTTCTGAAAATGCTTATTTTGACAATGTTTTTCCAGAGTTCTTGTTGCTTTTAAGGAGGAATAGTTTGTTTGTTTATGTATTCATTCGAGACAAAGAGATACAGAGAGAGAGCATGAGCAGGGGGAGAGGCAGAAGCAGACTCCCCGCCGAGCTGGGAGCCCTACCTGGGGCTCGATCCCAGGACCTGGAGATCATGACCCAAGCTGAAGGCAGACGCCCAACCATCTGAGCCACCCAGGCGCCCCAGAGGAGTGGATTTTTGGAAACCTTTTCTCCACTATTCTGGAAGTGTTTCTCTCCTGCTTGATCTATCTATATAATTGGAGAAATCCTAGGTCTGGTAGCCAAAACAGGAAGTGGAGAGTCACAGCCTCTTACCAGTTCCCAGACACAAGTCAATCACAGACCCAGAGCCCTTTGATTGAAGGTGATGCCGAGTCTCCTAGAGGAAGGAACCTGCATCATTGTTGCAAGTACGCATAAACCTTCCTCCTAGCCTTCCCCAGAGGGACCTACAGCTATTTAGTAGGGTATCTGTGCACTGGAAAAAAGGACATACCCAGATATTTCTGGGATCATTATACATTGGCTCTAAATGTACTTATTCCTGGGGACCTAAAATGCCACTGTGGTCCACCATTCAAAGTAGGGGCTTATAGCAATCGGGTGATAGATGGAGTCTTTTGACTCCAGGCCAATTCAGTAGGCCCAGGTAGCTCATAGGCTGGCCCATCCTGTGGTTATTTCCTCAATGCCTGAATTTATAATTAGAATAGATACACTTGGTAATTGGCACAGACAATAATAAGAGACTTGAAGATAATGGAAGAAATCTTAAAACACATCAGACATATAAAGGAAAGGAAATCATACCATTACATGTAAATTTTAAGGACAAATCCAAAAGACCTAATGCAAATAATAGGAGTTTCCCAAAAGAAGAGAAAAGTAACAGATGGAAAGGGAGATTTGAGCCTGGACATTAAAAGGACTCATATGAATAAAGATAAGTAAAGTATCTAGACATAGCCTGATGAAATTCCTGAACTTCAGAAATAGAAAAAAACAAAAGAAAACAAAATAAAACAAAAAACCAAAACTTACAAGCTTCTGGACTAGGTTTTTTAAAAAGAATCAGAATCAGACTAGTTTAAAGCTACCCATCTGTAATACTATAAGCTAGAAGACAGTAGAATACAAACTCCAGGAGAAACCCAAGAATCAAAAGTGGCAATCATGTCACTTCCCAACCAGGGCAAAAGAAGGACATCTGGCATACAAGATTCAGTGCATAGATCACGTGCATGACCTTTCTGAGGGAAGGGCTCAAGAAATCCTCCAGTTGTGATGGAAAGCTCAAGATAATGACAGATGAAGAAGTGAGGTAGCAGAGGTGAGCAATGAATCTTGCAATACATAGATACACAGATATAGATATAGATATATAGATAGTTCAGCTTAAATGTTAGCAGTAGACTGGGAATTTGTGCTTTAAGTGTTAAATAAGGATTCTTTTGTATAAGTGATTAACTTTAATGAAAAACCTAATAATAGATTAGAACAAAAAATTGTAAGCTATCTTAGCAAAACTCTTGGAGAGTGAGGAAGGTCAATGCATTCTAGAGCGATCATCTTTTGGGGGTTTGTGAAAGAGTGGGCAAGTAAATTACTTGATAAAGGAGTAGGATTATGACCATGCACTGATAAAACAATTTAGAACAATTGTGATTGCTAGGAAAAAGAAGATAAACACTGGCAGATTTACAAAGAGGGGGAAAGGTAACAAATAGAAACTTACCAATCCCAAAGAAGTTTTTTTTTAAAAAAAGCAAACAGGAAAACATTAATGAAAATATAAATAGTAAATGTAAAATAAGGTGGAAAGAAAAAAGTATATGGATTATTGCAATAAACAGGAACACACTGAATTAACATTATGACAGAACTTGTCGGACTAAGTTACTTTTAAGACCCTCTATAAGCAGACAAAAAATTAAAAAAAAATTCTTTTAATCTGCTATGAGCAATTTATAAGAAACACACATAAAACAAAAGTGAAAATATATTGGAAATAAATAGATGGACAAAAAAATTTCAGGCAAATGCAAACAGAAAACATGATTAAGTGGGGGGGTTTGCGGAGATTCTGGCAATGTTTATTTCTTGGTTTGGACAATGGTGGCTAGGGTATTTTAATAATATTATGTTAAAATGTCTATTTTCCTCTGAATGCTTATGCATCTGGATGATATTTCATAACTGCAATAGGCAGAATAATCGCCCTTGCTCTAATTCCTAAAATGCCCATGCCCCAAACCCCAGGACTGGTGAGTGTGTTACTTCACATGGCAGAAGGGACTTTGCAGCTGTGATTAAGTTAAAGACCCTGAGATGGGGGAGATTATCCTGGATTATCCAGGTGGCCCTGTGTAATCACAAGAGTCCTTAAAATCAGAGATCCTTTTCTGGCTACAGACAGTGAGAGAAGTGACAGTGGAAGAAGGGTCACAGAGAAGTGACACTGCTGCTCTGAAGATGGGGAAGGGGACCATGAGCCAAGGGCTGTGGGTGGCTTCTGGAAACTGGAAAAAAAGGCAAGGGAGTGGATTCTCCCCTAGATCCTCAGAAGGAACACAGCCTTGCCCACATCTTGATTTTAGCCCAGTGAGACCCATGTCGGGCTTCTGACCTATAGAATTTGTAAGGTAATAAATGTGTTGTTTTAAGGCACTAAATTTGTAGTAATTTGTTACAATAATAAAATACTAATACTACAACAACAAAAAAATATTTTAAAAATTTGCCTTCCTGGGGCACCTGGTGGCTCAGTAGGTTGAGCATCTGACTCAGCTCAGGTCCTGATCTCAGGGTCCTGAGATCAAGCCCCGAGTTGGAGTCTGCGCTCAGCATGGAGTCTGCTTCTCTCCCTCTGCCCATCCTGCTCATGCTCTCGCTCTCTAAAATAAATCTTTTTTTTTTTTTTAAGATTGTATTTATTTATTTGACAGAGAGAGACACAGCAAGAGAGGGAACACAAGCAGTGGGAGAGGGAGCAGGCTTCCCACAGAGCAGGGAGCCCGATGCGGGGCTCGATCCCAGGACCCTGGGATCATGCCCTGAGCCGAAGGCAGACACCTAACAACTGAGCCACCCAGGGGCCCCTAAATAAATAAAGCTTTAAAAAAAATTTTTGCCCTCCTTGTCTTCTCAGTATCACTTTTAAATTAATCTACAGTTGGGACATCTGGGTGGCTCAGTCAGTTAAGCATCTGCCTTCGGCTCGGGTCATGATCCCAGGGTCCTGGGATTGAGTCCTGCGTCAGGCTCTCTGCTCAGGGGGGAGTCTGCTTCTCCCTTTTACTCTCTCTCTCTCAAATAAATAAAATCTTCAAAAAAATTAATCTAGGGCACCTGGGTGGCTCAGTCGGTTAAGGGACTGCCTTCGGCTCAGGTCATGATCCTGGAGTCCCGGGATCGAGTCCCGCGTCGGGCTCCCTGCTCAGCGGGGAGTCTGCTTCTCCCTCTGACCCTACTCCCTCTCGTGCTCTCTGTCTCTCATTCTCTCTCTCGCAAATAAATAATAAAATCTTTTAAAAAATTAATTAAACTACAGTTTTCTCAGCCATAACTTTGCAAGGCAGCAGTCATGGGGAGAGAACAAGTGGAGAAAGCACTGAGCTTGAAGATAAAGGACCAAAGTTGTAGTGCTAGCTTTGCACTAACTTGCTGTGTGACTCTGAGCCTATTGCTTTCCCTCTCTGAGTCTGTAACTTTAACTATTTTATTTTAAGATTTTATTTATTTATTCATAAGAGACAGAGAGAGAGAGAGAGGCAGAGGGACAAGCAGGCACCCCGCCAAGCAGGGAGCCCGATGCGGGACTCGATCCCAGGACCCCGGGATCATGACCTGAGCTGAAGGCAGACGCTTAACTGACTGAGCCACCCAGGCGCCCATATAACTTTAATTATTTTAATTGGATTTGTAACTATAATTATAAATTGAACAAAATATTCAGCTAGGCATTGTTCAGGAGTATAATCCTTTCCTAATCACAAAGTCTACTTATACAAAATTCTTAAATATGTGAGTTTACTTCTTTCTGTTCAACTTTTAGACAACTGTGAGAATTTCAGATCCAGTATATACAAATCTCAAATCATTCTTTGTCATGACTTTGGGACTTGAAGCTGTAAAATTAAAAAGACAGCAAACATCTCATAGAATATCCCTCTTACAGAGCATGTTACCTTTCTGAAAATAAACTATGGAAAGAATGAATCCTAAAACATTTCAAGAAAATAAGGAAGGGTATGTAGAATACCCCTTAATGGAGGAAGTAGTTTCACATGATTTAAAGTGTCACTTATTGCCTATTCACTTTCAGTAAAAAAAAAAAAAAATATATATATATATGTATATATATGTTTTTCATAGGTTTATGTATCCCATCTAGCTGCTGAGTGCTCATGGTACAGTCTGACAGACCTGGGATACTGGTCATACCCCATGAAACTCATGAAAGTCATGGGGTCCCTAGAACATCCTTGTTCCAACTTAGAAGTGACACATTCATGGGGCGCTTGGGTGGCTCAGTCAGTTAAGCATCTGCCTTTGGCTCAGGTCAAGATCCCAGAGTCCTGGAATCGAGCCCTGCATCGGGCTCCCTGCTCCACGGGAAGCCTGCTTCTCCCTCTCCCGCTCCCCCTGCTTGTGTTCCCTCTCTCACTGTGTCTCTGTCAAATAAATAAATAAAATCTTAAAAAAAAAAAAGTGACACATTCATTCCCAGAACAGTGAGCGCCCCCCGCCCGCCCCGACTCCTGATATGGGTTTTCATGGTTCCCTGTTTCAGTCTACTTTTTCTGGGTCTGGTTTTCAAAGTTTCCAAGACATTAGCTGATTAGCTGGGTGGGCATGATCCAAATAAGCAGCATTTCCAGGTCCAGACACTTCACCAGGTCACCAGGCCACCCTTAGGAATCTGCTGCCTAGTGAGTTACAAGATGATCAATCAGCCTCCCTTGGCCTGGCTAACTGCATGCCTCTGGCATCCTTGAAAGTTATGACAATCAAGTCTGCCCTCATAACTTTCCTAATGCTCAGGCCCAGGACCACCCTGTTGAGATTCCCTGTTATGGAAAGTTGGGTTCAGATGCCAATCCCTAGGACTATCAGGGATTTGAGAGAAGTGGGGTGTCATGACATTTGGTTCCTTTACTCAGGAGCTGCAGATGTGGCTACCACTTGAATTAAGGGTACACCCCTCTAATACAAGGTCTTGACTTCTTTAACTGGAACTTCTCCCACCATGGGGGTTGTGAGGCATGTAACCATTTAAATTGTAGAAAGAGTACTGTAATGAGTAGAGGCATTCTATGAGGGAAGGGAACTGATCATTATCATAAAGGCGGAATATGTGCATTGTAGAAAGTTAAGAAATACAGATAAGCAAAAATAAGAGTAACACTATAGTCATACCACCTAGTGATTCCTATTGCTAACACCTAAAATTGGTCTTTTCTATCTTTTCTAAGAGCCTGCCATGGGGACTAGCAGAGAATAGAACCATCATGACTGTTGGAGTGAGCAGAAGTGATTCCTCGCCTCTAAATTAGGAGGTAGGATGAAGTGATCTCAATAAAACTCCCCTCTAAAAATGTAGAGTAGAGTGGTGGGTAAAAACATGACCTTCAGCATATGTGCTGTGACTGCACGCACATCATACACACACACACACACACGACTTAGCCCAGGGCCTGGCACGTTATTAAGACCCAGTAAATAGGGCGCCTGGGTGGCTCAGTTGGTTAAGCGACTGCCTTCGGCTCAGGTCATGATCCTGAAGTCCCAGGATCGAGTCCCATGTCGGGCTCCCTGCTCGGTGGGGAGTCTGCTTCTCCCTCTGACCCTTTCCCCTCTCATGCTCTCTCTCACTCTCTCTCTCTCCAATAAATAAATAAAATCTTTAAAAACAACAACAACAAAAAAGACCCAGTAAATAGAAGCACTGTTATCATCTTGTCCTTGTTCCCCACACAGGCTCAAGTGTCCCCATCTTTTCCCCAAATTCCAACTCCCCAGTCTAACTGCTGTTCTAGAACCCTAGGCAGAAAATGTCTCCTTAGTGCAGACTGTATGACTCCCCAAAAGGGAAACTCCTTTATGGGAACACCCTCCTGACAGTAGTCTTTTGAGTCTAATTTTGAAACTGAAAACATAACAAAACAGGAGCACCTGGGTGGCTCAGTCGGTTGGGCAACCAACTCTTGATTTCAGCTCAGGTTGAGATCTCAGGGTCATGAGATCGAGCCCTGCACCGGGCTCCGCTGAGCACTCAGTGCTGAGTCTGCTTGTCCCTCCCCTCCCCCCACACTTGCATGTGTGTGCTCTCTTTAAATAAATAAAATCCTTAAAAAACAAAACAAAAAACTTTCCCCTACTTTCATTAGGAAGTTGAGAAACAAGAGGAAGGTAAAAAGAGATTTTGCAAATAAGGAAATGGAGCCAGAGAGGGTGAGAGACTCTCTCAGGCGCCACAGGTAGTCATCACCTCCCAGGAACCCATTCATGTGGCTCTCAACTCTGTAATGGCACTAAAGTGTTAACAGAGCAGGAGACTCAGAAATGGGCATCCAGGTTCCAATTCTGTTGCTCCATCCACTAGCTGTGTGATCCTGGACAAGTCACTTGGCCTTCCTAGGTTCCTAAACCTGTTTGCTTGTCTGTAAAATGGGCATAATTCCTTGCTGGGCTGTACCAAAGAACAGAGAAATTATACATCTACCTAGCCGAATGTGGACACATCATAGTAACTTGGGTTGGCAGTTTTGGGGCAGGGAGAACAGCTTTAGTTAACACATGCCCAGAGAGGCAGGAGCTGGGGAGGGAGAAAGGTGTCCTGAGTTGAGAGACCCAGGTCTCAGAGTGCTCGGACTCCTCTTTGGCGAGGAGAGTCCTCTCCAATTCTGCTTCCCGCCAAAGAGGAGTCCGAGTAGCTACAAACTACTTTCCAATATACAGGGAATACTAAAATGTTGCTGTACATGATAGAGGAAACAGAGCACATACTCTGAAATCAGACTATGTGGATTGAAATCTGCCTTTACTATTTACTAACTGTGGTGCCATGGACAAGAGATTAAACTCCACGCCTCAGTTTTCCCACCTGTAAAATGGACACAGTAATAGCACTTACCTCACAGAGTTGTTGGAAATGATTTTTGTGAGATTATGCATGTAGAGCTCTTAGAATATTACCTGGATCAAAGGTAGTTATTTTGTCTTACAATGGTCAAAAATTACTCTTAGATCTAAGTTGTTTGGAGTTAGGGCTGAGACTCACTCAAGCTGAGTAACAAGTCTGGGTCCAAGTAGAATTGCACAGCTATGAGATGAGAGGATTGAGTTGCAAAGGTGTTGACAACAGTGTGGCAGGAATTGATTGTTTTGTCTTCTACTTGCTACTTTTTGCTTAAGTTAAGGTTTAAAAATTAAGCTCTCTCCGCCCTTGAGGAAAAGGAAACTAGTTTTATTGGAAATGGGCTCTGAGTTTAATGTGCTATTGAAACCCAGAGTGAAAAAATATGAAGTGGAATTCATATGAAGAAAGGTTTGAGGCGGGGAGGCAGAGGATCTTGGTGAAGGTTCCTGGCCTGGAAGAGGCAAGAGGGAGTCCTAGTGCATGCCCCATGGCCGTGCGCCAGAAAGTAGCCAGCCTTGAGAGCAGGTGGCTGCCTGATCTTCTAGGAAACACAGGACCCTACATACAAGGAGTCTCGCTGGCCCAGAGATCCTGGTACCCCACACATGATATAGGGCAGAAGCCATGAACTTGAAGGGAACAGTGTGGGCTTGGATGGTGATTACCAACAGCAATCAAGATGGACCAAAGAGGGGCGCCTGGGTGGCTCAGTTGGTTAAGCGACTGCCTTCGGCTCAGGTCATGATCCTGGAGTCCCTGGATCGAGTCCCGCATCGGGCTCCCTGCTTGGCGGGGAGTCTGCTTCTCCCTCTGACCCTCCCCCCTCTCATGTGCTCTCTCTCATTCTCTCTCTCTCAAATAAATAAATAAAATCTTAAAAAAAAAAAAAAAGAAGAAAGCCCCAACAGTGACTGAGATGGGATTTCTGTTTAAAGTCACAGATTAAGTTATTTTATAGAAATATGTGAATATTTGTTGGGATACCAAAAACAAGGTCACCAGCCTGGTCCCCACATGTTCTGGTATTTTGGCTAGAATCCTCCCTCAAGCCTGCTCATCCATTCCTCACCCCATTTTAGGTCCAGATTTGGTAAGTAGGTGGTCTTCGGAATTAGACCTTAGGTTAAGTCTAGGTTCTGTCACTAGCTGTGTGACCTTGGACAGGTTACCATACTTAACTTTTCTGCATCTGTTTCTTCCTCAGTAAAATGATGTGCTTCCTTACAGAAGTTGTGAGGAGAGCAAAATGGAATAGTAGGGTGGTTTTCAAACCATGTCCTGGAGAACCTCAAATCAGACAATCTAGTGTTTTCCAAACTTCATTCACGTCCTATCTTCCCACCTTTTGGACATACTTGTGTACCACCTCTACTACTGTTTATTTAATCTTGTCCTTTAAAAGTGTCAACTCACTTTTTTGTGGAAAGAAATTTATTCAAGAAGGAAATTTTGTATCACTATCACAAACAGGAAATACCTATCATTCACCCCGGAGTGGTAAAAATAAATACAACAAAATCTAAACGGTGCTATTCAATTCTAGCTGGGTATGGTTACAGGCCAAAGCTCTGAGCTAAGGCCGGGACTTTGTTTAAAAAAGATTATCTCAGTCACAAAAGGCCTTATCCGGCCTTATAGGAAATGTCTGTAATAGGCAGATCTACAGAGACAGAAAGTAGATTAGTGATAGTTTAGGGCTGGGGGATGGGGGGGTGATAAAAATGTTCTAGAGTTGACTGTGGCGATAGATGCACAACTCTATGAATATGCTAAGAACCACCGAGCTGTACATTTTACACGGGTGAGGTCGGGTTCCGTAGGTAGCAGAGACTGACTCAAAGTCAGCCCTAGACACAAGGGTTTGTAACTAAAATAATAAAATAAGATAAATAAATGGGTGAACTGTACGATATGTGAACCTTATCTTAATAAAGCCGTTACTAGAGAGAGATGTTACAAATCTGATTCTTTGACCTTGAGGAAAATGATGCAAAGGGATGCAAAGGCACTTGACCCAAGTCCACTATTATTTAACTTAGCCAAGTCTGTGACACTCCCTCCCACCCCCATCATCTCTCAGCTTCGGCCCCTTGTGGAAGGATTCAGTCGCAAGCACTCAGGATTCCCCCAAAACAGATCGGCCAGTCAAGTGAGGCAAACCTGAGTTTATAGATCTCGCTACTCAGCCACTGACCTGCATCATGACTCTGGAGAAAATCGCTCTGAGCCTCACTTTTCTTACTTGCAAATGTGGACAACAGCACCTGCCTCAAGAGGCTGTAATAAGGCTGAGAGGAGAGAGTCAGGTGCGGCTCCTGACACACTCAGATGTCCTTAGACGCCCCTGCGGCGGCGGCGGCGGCGGCGGCGGCGGCAGTGTTCGAAACCAAGAGCTCCGGCTTGGAGCTAGGCGTCTGCCCCGACTAGAGAAGCCGGCGGGAAAGCATGCCTTGGCTGTTCCAAAGGAACTTCGAGCTCCTGGGTCTCGGTTTCCTTGACTGTGCAGTGGGGATACCCTGGATTCCAGGGTGCAAGCAACTGGAAGAACCCGACCGTCCTCGGCCAGGCCCCGCATTGCAGCGGGGGAAACCAAGGCCCGGAGGGGCTCAAGCGCCGCCCACGGTCGAACACCGCTAGTCCGGAACTCGGGGACTGGGGCAGGGGGTGGCACGCTGGCGGGGGACCCGGCCTAGATGACCCCGGGATGCCGCCGCAGCGCGCGCCGAGCCTCAGAGGCACAGTCCTCCTCCCTGGCGCCGGCGGCCTACAGAGAAACCGCAACCCGAGGGCTTGGGGCCGGGCCACGCCGTTCCGCCGCCCGCCGCCCTTCCCGAAGCGGCCGCGCGCGCGGGCCGGGAGCCCCGAGCACCCCGCGCCGGAAGTCCGCCGCGGCCGCTCTAGGCCGGGAGCGCGGCGCTCGGTGCCCTTAACCCCTGCGACGCCGCGGCGCGCTCGCCCGCGCTCGGCCGTTTCGGAGGCCCGCGTCCCTCCTTTGTTTCCTCCGCGCTTCACAAAAGGCTGCGAGGGGAGAGGGCCTGCGGATCCCATTCTGCAGACGAGGCCACTGAAGTCACACAGCAGCTGAACCAGAGCCCAGGTGCCCCATTTGGGGCTGTTCCCATTTACCCCAACCGCCTCTCTGGCCTCCCTCACTGTATCTTCAAAATATATACATTAAAACCTCGACTGGGGGGGGGGGGGGCGCCTGGGTGGCTCAGTTGGTTAAGCGGCTGCCTTCGGCTTAGGTCATGATCCTGGGGTCCTGGGATCGAGCCCCATGTCCGGCTCCCTGCTCAGCGGAGAGCCTGCTTCTCCCTCTCCCTCTGCCTGCCACTCTGCCTACTTGTGCTCTCTCTGTCAAATAAATAAAATCTTTTAGAAAAAATCTTTAAAACCTCGACTCGGGTTATTACAGACCACCACGGACTTTGGCTTCCTTGGCACTGCATTTCCTAACTTCCTAGAGTTCCTGCAATCCTACCGGTGATTCTAAAAATTAAAGGTTGGAAATAACTGTTACTTTACAAAAATCTGGTTCACGGGGCGCCTGGGTGGCTCAGTTGGTTAAGCGACTGCCTTCGGCTCAGGTCATGATCCTGGAGTCCCAGGATCGAGTCCCGCATCGGGCTCCCTGCTCGGCAGGGAGTCTGCTTCTCCCTCTGACCCTCCCCCCTCTCATCCTCTCTCTATCTCATTCTCTCTCAGATGAATAAATAAAAACTAAAAAAAAAAAGATTAAAAAAAAAATCTGGTTCACGTACAGCTTCTCAGGTGCTCTGCGCTTGGTTCCCACTGTTCCTGACATGTTCAAAGATGTTTGACCCCCAAAGACGAAGAAAAGATTATTGGCCCCATGTTTCAGATGAGGCAACTTAAGTCCAGGCTGGGAAGTGACTTGCCCAGGATTACACCAGTTAATACAAATCAGTTGAATCTGAAAAGCTCCATTCCTATCCTATCCTGACCATTCACTACACCACAGCTGCCTCTCTGAGCTGATTGGACGAACAAAGGAGGGGCTTGGCAGAAAAGCCATTGCCAACTGAAAATCAATAGACAAAGGTAAGGGAATGGAAAGTAAGTTACTACACTCTGCCCTTGTGCTTGTCCTATGTGTGGGGCCCTGGGGGGCCCACGAGACACAGCCCTGCCTTCACAGATGCGCAGAGACCCAGTCAGCCGATGTGTGGATTCTGTAATTGCGGATCCAATTATGTATGCATTCTGATACTGGGGAAACAACCACAGAATGGGTTTGGTGACCCACTGGACTCACTGCGATAGACCTGAGCTTAGTGAGGTTTGGGGTCGAGCACAGAGCTGAATACTATAGTAGAAATGCAACCGCAAGAGTAGAATTTTGCCAGTGGAGGAAGGGAGATGTGCTTCCCCTTTCCTTCTTATATTCATTTGTCATTGATGAACACCTACTATTTACCAGGCACTACACTATTTACCTAGACCCTAGGAGGACAGAGATGAACATCATAGCCTTATTCTAGCAAGGGAAGTGAGATGTCAAGCAAAAGAGGAAGTACAGTGACTATCCAGTGACCTGACCTAGTTCTTTGAGGGTTAGGGAAGCTTCCTGAAGGAGGTGAAATCTAAGCCAAGGCCTGAAAGAGAAGTCGGCATTGGCCAGGAAGAAAGAAGAGAGGGAGAGAAGAGTTCCCCAGGCAGAGGGAGCAACAACCGCGGGGATGGGGACCAGGCTGGCCAGTCTCAGTGTGTTCGATGACCGTGGGAAAGAGCGGAGAGAGAGGCGGCAGTGGCCAAACTGAGCAAGGTCTTGTCTGCCTTGATGAGGAGTTTGGTGGAAAAACTGCCTGGGCAAAAGCCAGTGTAGAAAGGGCCCCCTGAGGCCCATGTGGCCAGAGGGCAGGAAGTGAGAGGAGTGTATGGAGCAGTGTGAAGACGCTGCGGAGCTGGGGCCTTGGCCTGTAGGCCATGCACGTGGACAAATGGGAGCAGAGGAAGCACTAGGGAGTGGTGGAGATTGCGGTGACCAGAGGACACATGTGTTGTCTCCAAGAGTAGGCAGTGCTCCACAGCCCCTGGGATTTCCATCCTTGGAAGCACTCAGTGTCTCAGACCTTCCACTTTGTCAAAGGTAGCTGTGAGTTGGGGCACCTGGGTGGCTCAGTCGGTTGAGCATTTGGTGGCTTCGGCTCAGGTCATGGTCTCATGGGTTGTGAGACTGAACGCCGTGCTGGGATCCATGCTTAGTGGGGAGTCTGCCTGGGATTCTCTCGATCCCTCTCCCACTGTCCCTCCCCCGTCTCGTGCATGCACACGTGCTCATCTCTCTCTCTCTCTCTCTAAAATAAATACATAAATCTTAAAAAAAAAAAAAGGTAGCTAGGAGTCTAGATTTTTACATGAACTCTTTTGATTTTAAATGTTGGCAACATAAGCAAGCAAATCATATCCATAGGCCAGTGGTTCCCAAACTCTGCAGCCTATCAGCCTCACCTGTGGAGCTCTTAAAACTCCTAATGCCCAAGTCACATCCTAAACCAATTAAAATGTCTGGGGTAGAAGCCGGGCCTCAGAATTCCTCAGGTGGTTCCATTGTGCAGCGAAGTTCAAGACCCACTGCCATAGGTCAGTACATCTTTTGGGTTGCCAGGCAAAGCCATGGGGAGTTGTGGGAAGTTTTCGGGCAGGGAAGAAGCAGATCAGTTTAGAGTTTACAGAAAATCAATCCTTAGGAGGAAGGGAGTATGAGTGTAGTCTGGGGTGAGAAAGGGCCTTGGGCCCTAGGGGCAGTGGTGGGATCCTGCCAGGGCAACCACCCATCCCAGTTTTCCCAGGGTTTCCCAGGAACAGGCCTTGAAATGCTAAAACTGGGAAAGTCCTGGGCAAACCAGGATGCTTGATCACCCTACATCCTGCCCCTGAAGTAGTTCTGTCTCCCTAGATTTCTGGGGGACTGAAGTCATGGACTGACTACATTCTAGAAAGGTCCTGGGGAACAAGCTGTCTGTCTTCCTAGGGTACACTCATCCAGGGCTCTGATCCCCAGGCTTGACAGGCTTGTGCAAGGAGCTAGAAACAAGGAGAGAGGACTTGGACCTATCTGTTCTCCATCTGGCACAGCGTTCCTAGTCAAAGCCAAGTCTATGGGCTATAACCTGGCAATAGAAAGGAGCATACTATTGATCCAAGCAACAGTACAGATGACTCTCAAAAATATTATGCTGAGGGCGCCCGGGTGGCTCAGTTGGTTAAGCGACTGCCTTCAGCTCAGGTCATGATCCTGGAGTCCCGGGATCAAGTCCCGCATCAGGCTCCCTGCTCGGCAGGGAGTCTGCTTCTTCCTCTGACCCTCCTCCCTCTCATGCTCTCTGTCTCTCATTCTCTCTCTCTCAAATAAATAAATAAAATCTTTAAAAATATATATATTATGCTGAGTGAAAAAAAAGCAGATGCAAAGAAGTACATACTGTATAATTCCATGTATATGAAGTTCTAGAACAGGTTAACCTACTCAAAACAAAACCAGAACAGTGATTGCCTCTGGGGAGTTGGGGGTGGAGGGGAGGGAAGGGGCAACAGGAAACTTTTCGGGAGGGATAATGATGTATTTGGTAAGAGCTTGCATTGTGCAGATGTGTGCATTTGTTGGAACTCATCGAATCATACAATTAATACCTGTGCATTTCACTATGTGGATATTTTGTTTCAAGGGAAAAGAAAGACAAACCTGTAAGTAAATACTGGACTCTAGTTAATGACAGGCATGCTCAAGTTCTTAAGAGGGAATTACCCCATTGTCTGCAACTTATTTTGAAATGTATCAAGAAAATAAGCTAGATTGATAGATGGATGGATGAATTAGGAGATGTGATAAACAGATACGGTAAGATGTTATAGAATCTAGGTGGTGGGTATATGGGTATCATCTGTATAATTCTTCCAACTTTGCTGCATGTCTGAAACTTTTTATGATAAAATATCATGGCCGCGGGGGAAACCTAAGTCTGATCATGTGACTCCTCTGCTCGGATCCTTTCCATAGCTCATCTCACCCAGAATAAAAGTCCTGACAATGGCCTCCACGCAGGATGGCCATACATTTTGGTTATCACAGGTTCACCTGTTACCTGGGCATAATTATTAATACATCCTCTTTTATTCTCAAAGTTTGATTGACATATTATGTGCCTGCCGTGCCTATGAGGCCCTACATGACCTGACCTCGCTTCCCACTGCTCTCTCCCTGCCTCCCTCTGCCCGCCTGCCACACTGATCTCATTTCCAGGCACACTCCCCCTCAGGGCCTTTGCACTGGCTATTCTCTTGGCCTGGAATGCTCTTCCTCGAGATATCTGTATGGCTCTCTTCCTCACTCCTTCAAGCTTTTCTTCAAATGTTTCCTCAGTAGGAGGATCTCCCTATTTAAAATTGCAATCTGCTCTTTTCCCATCTCCCTGACTCTATTTTTTTTTTTTAACCAGGTACTTATAACTTCCTACAGATGGTATAATTTATTGAAGGTATACTCCACGAAAGCAAAGATTTTTTCCATTTTGTTTATGCTTTATTCCCGGGGCCTAGAATAGTCCCTAGCAAACAGTTACGTGCACAATAAATACATGTTGCTACGAGTAAAGGAATTCTCCTGCCCTTGTTGAGCGGCAGTCTGGTGCCAAAGACCGAAGCCAACATAGACCATCACAAGGCAACATCTGATGTTCCGTGAAATGGCAGAGGAGGAGGCAGGGGGCGTGACAACAGAAGTCACCAGGAAGCCAAGCTTGGAAAAAAAAAGAATGCATTCCCCCAGATGAAGGGAGGATAAGAGGGGCACTCCTGGCCGAGCAAACAGCATGAGCAAAACCCCACAGGTGAGAAACAGCGAGGTGCGATTATAAGCAGTTCTCAGGGGAGCAGTGCAGGGGTGGGGTGGAAGGGGCAGCGGGCAGTTCCATCCTGCCAGGAAGGAGGACAACGGCAGGGTTTTTGCCCAGGGCAGTATTGATGGGTTTCTGAGACTGCCCAGCTGCTGGGTGGAGAATGGACTGGGGGTGGGCAAGAGTGAAGCGGGAAACCCACCAGGAGGCACCTAGCAAAGAGGAGGGCCCTAAAGAAAGGGGCAGATGGGGGAATTACTCAGGATAGAGACTTGCTCATGGGACTCTGACTTCTGGATGCTCCAATCTGGGCCAACTCTGGGGGATTGAGGGGCCATTTCTGGGTACAGGCGATGGGAGGGACAGGTTGGGAGGGGGAGGAGGAGGCCGAGGGTCTGGGCATCCCAGGGGTCTTTGAGTCTAGAGGGAGGGTGCACCACTTGGATGCAGAGACTTGGGAGCCATTCATTCTAAGAATAGGTGGATCTGGCAAGGAGCGTTCATGAAGAGAAGAGCTAGGCCAGGACAAGAGATATTTAAGGGATCAGGAGGAGGAGAGAGTGACAGAGCAGAAGAGAATGGGGGAGCACCAGAGGCCAGGACCTTGAGAGCCAGGGGTGGAAGAATTTCCAAAAAGAGAGCGTGGACATTGGGAGGGGGTGGGAAGGGGGTTGGTAGGGAGGGCATGGTAAGGTGATGACTGGTGGGGGGGGGGGGGGGGTCGCCAAGGAAGAAGTGGATTTTAAACCAGGTCACAGAGTGGATCACAGAGCCGGAGGGGGCAGGCCTGGGAGTGGGGACAGACTGCTGGGGTCTGGGGCCAAGAGAGGGACAGGAATGGGGGTGACACAAACTTCAGCCTTTCAAGTGTGCTCAGAAATGGACTCTCCTCCCCAGTCTCACCAACAGGCAAGTCTCTGGCCTCTATCCCTACACCCTCATATCCTCATCTGGAAAACGGAATAATAGGAAAATGGCTGCCATTTATTGAGCACTCACTATGTGTCAAGCCAAGGACACTCTCTCCCCACGTACTTTCTCATCTAATCCTCACAACACTCTCACCAGGCTGATGTTAATATTATCCCCAGTTTACAGATGAGAAAACTGAGGCCCAGAGAGGTTAAGTCACTTGGCTCAAGGTCACAAGTGAACGAATGGAGATGCCGGTATTCAAACCCAGAGCCTGTTGTCTGGGCTTTCACACTGTACTACTAACCCATAGAAGGCACTCTGCACTTTACAGAGCACTCACCTCACCTCCTGCGGTGGCTGAGGGGACTAGTGAGAGGACCTCCACACCCAGAAAATGCTGAGATTATTACCACATGTAGTAGGCTGAATAATGGCCCTCTGAAGAGGCCCACGACCTAATCCCCGGAACCTGTGAATGTTATTTTACATGGCAAACGAGATTTTGCAGGTGTGATTATGTTAAGGGTCTTGAGAAGAGTCTCCTGCATCATCCACGTGGGCCCAATGCAGTCCCAGTGTCTTTAGAAGAGGGAGGCAGGGGAGGCAGAGCCAGAGATGTGATGATGGAAGAAAAGACAGAGATTGGAAGAAGCCATGCTGAAGACGGGGAGGGGAGGGGAGTGGTGGGGAAGGGAGGGAGAGGGGCCCAAGTCAAGGAATGTGGGTGGTGTGTAGAAGCTGGGAAAGGCTGGGAAACAGATATTCCCCTACAGCCTCTTGGAGGAACCAGCCCTGCTGATACCTTGACTTTAGCCCAGTAAGACTCATTTTGGACCTCTGGTCTCCAGAACGCAAGATAATGAATTCGTGTTTCTTTAAGTAACTAAGTACCTGTGTGGTAATTTGTTGTAGCAGCAAGAAGAAATGAATGTACCATGTCACTCTACATCTGGCTCCCCGGGCCGGCGCTGGCTCAACTATTACAACTTTAGCTGCTATCGGGAAACAGCCCTACATTTTAAAATAGTTCTTTAAAGTTCCAGTTTGGTCCCTCTGAACCTTTTAACCTTTGTTAAAAATAAAAACAGGGCTAATGCACCTAACTCTACCACTTTGCCAGGCTCAGAGTGCAGGTACCTTCTATTATTTGAAGGTTCCCAAAACCACTAGGGCAGATGAGCCCTAGTTATTGTCCCCATTGCTCAGATGAACAAACTAGGGCTCAGAGAGGGGAAATGGCATGCATAGGGCCACATACCTAGTGAGTAACAGAGCCAGGATTTGAACCAGGACTTCTGACTTCAGATTTACCACACTGAGGTTCCTATCTCACATTCTGCCTCCTCAGAGAAGCCTTCCTGGATAGCCTCAGCACATTCATTTACTCATTCATTCACCGAACAGTTGCTATGACTGCTTTATGCCCAGTGTGACGCTAGATAAGGCTGGGGACCAAGATCGGCCCGCAGGAGCTCAAAAGCTAGTGGACAAGACAGACACACAAATGAGCCATCCCAAACAGCCTGATAAATGCCAAGACAAAGAGGAGGAGATATAGCAGGTGATGGAAGCCCGAAAGAAAGGAAACTGATTGAGCCAGGGGTCAAGGAAGACTTCCTGGAGGAGGTGGTGATTGAGGGGAGGACAAGTAAGACTCAGCCAGAAGTGTGGGCAGGGGTTCCAGTGGAGGAATGGCTAAGCAGAGGCAGGGGGTACAATGTTGTAGCTTCTTGAGGGTGAGGAACGGGTTAGGTCAGACCCCAAAGTCCCTCTGAGCCTCTGCGTTCCTGTGTATGAACGGGAATCATGCGCAACTGCCCAGAGCTTGGGTAACTGCTGGGCCCAGGGGAGGGCTGAACAGGAAGAAGAGGGGTCCTGGGATTCCCAGAGGAGGGCTGAGGGTCAGGAAGGGTCAAAGGTAAGGGGACAGGGCAGGGTGGAGGGAGTTTGGGGAGGCAGGGTCCTGGCTCAAGCTCCCATTCTATGTCTGACTCATGGTATGACTATAGGAAGGTCCCCTTAGAGCCTCAGTGACTCCATCTGAGAAATGGAGCATGAGACAAAACTGTCTCCAAAGACCCTCCCCAGCCCTGACGGGGAAATGACATGACACAAAATTACAAAAGGGTCTTTATTTGTAAAAAGCCAAAGGGGCCCTTGGGGCGACAGGACAGGCAGGCCAGCTTCTCAGGGGTCAGGGGCATTTGGGCAGATGCGCTTGAGTGGGGGGGCGCCCTCCGAGTCCTCTGTGTCACCCTGGGCTGCCTCGGGGACAGGTGGCACTGGCTCAAAGACGGGGTAAGCTTCAGGGGCCTGGAGAGGAAGGGCGGACAGGCATGAGCTCCACCCAAACCCAGGAGTGCAGCCTCCTAGCCTCTGCCTTCTCCAATGCCTCCACTCCACTCCCCTTCTGGACCTAGGAGTCTGGTCGGGGACCCAGGAAGCAGATTAAGTAGGGCACCAGAAACAACAACAACACCGTTTTGGGAAAAGAAGGTGATACTTGATATTTCTGGAAAATGCATCAAGGTAGTCCTTGTGGGAAAAGTCAGAAGTTGTAGGGGACTGACTCTCTTAAGCTAATTTGATAGTTTAGGACTAAAATAAAACAAAATACTTGGAGGAGCACCACGATCTTTTCAGGCTTTTAATGATCTTAAATCCGCCCCAATCCAGCCCACAGGACTTTGTCTTAAAACACCCTTTCCTTTTCCGTCCCAAGAACCCAGCCTCTGAGACTTGAGCTGTGCCTGAGGTCTACATTTCCTGCCTGGACCTCAGGAGTGCAGCCCCCTAGCCGTTAGCTGCCCCAGAGCCCCCACTGCCTTAGAGACCCGGGAGTCCAGCCTTCTGGCCTCTCTCACCTCAGCCTCCAGCAATTCTGGAACAGGCTCCTCCTTGGTCAGCATTGGGGGTTCATCAGTGCTGCCCGCGGTTATGCCCCCAGGATCTGGAACATCAAGTTAACAGACATGCCCTGAGCGGCTGCTCTGTGCCACAGCACAGGCCCAGGCTGGGGGACACTGAGGAGGGAACTGGGAACCTGGCAGCAAGCCAGGAAGAAGCCACAGGAAGGACGTGGAAGTGGGATCTTGACAGGTGAGTAGGATTTGATCAGGGAGACAAAGGGGGCACATTTTAGGCACACAGAACATATGTTCAGTGAGTACAGATTCTGGGACTGGACTCCCTGGGTTCAAATCCTGACCTTGGGCATGTGACTTAATTCCCCTGGGCCTCAGTTAACCCATCTGTAAAGTGGGGATAATGATAAATAATCACCACGCGAGACTGTGGTGAGGATGAAATGAGATGATACAGGTAAAGCCCTTAGTACAGTGTTTGGCCCATAGTAAGTGCTCAATAAAGGCCTGTTTTTTTTTTTTTTTTTTTAAAGATTTTATTTATTTATTTGAGAGAGAATGAGAGAGAGCATGAGAGGGAGGAGGGTCAGAGGGAGAAGCAGACTCCCTGCTAAGCAGGGAGCCCGATGCGGGACTCTATCCCGGGACTCCAGGATCATGACCTGAGCCGAAGGCAGTCGCTTAACCAACTGAGCCACCCAGGCGCCCCCAGGCCTGTTGTTTTTATATTAGGAAAGGTACACCAGTGCGTGGCACCATCTGGACACAGCCCATAGGCCCAGGTCATGGTATTCTTGGAAAGGAACAACGAGACCAGCAGGGGTAGTTCACAAAGGGCCCAAAGTACCAAGTGGAGGAGTCAAAGGCCATAGGGAGCCATTGAAGGCTGTGAAGCACAAACATGAGCCTGCCAAATTTGTGCTTTAGACAAAATTGCTCTGGCAGCTGGTCGAGGTGACCAGGGGAGAGGAGACCTATAGGAGGCTGGAGCCGGGGGGGGGGGGGGGGTAAGAGATGACTCTTACAGGAAGGTAGACACATTTGGGAGGTAGTTCTGACCAGGCAGGGGATTGACTACATGGAACAAAGAGGAGCCGAGGAGGAATTATGCCCAAGATGCTGGTGCACTGGCTATGTGAGCTTGGGAGACTTAATTCTCTGGGTTTCAGCTTCTCATCCACGTATGAGGATCATAACCCTCGCAGGGTTATAGTGAGGATTAAATGAGCTAAAACATGTTCAGTGCTTAGAAGGAGATCTGGCACACAGAGCTCAATAAGTCTTAGCTGTTATTTTCACTTATTAATCACCCTCAGGAATATCACTATTATTTACTCCTCAACAAATATTTATTGAGCACATTCTATGTGTCCCATGTTGTTCTGAGCATTCAGTAATGAACAAGAGTAACGTGGGCCCAAGGTTCAGGAAGCTGACATGAGGTGGGAGCAGGGGAAGAAATCTGAGTAGTAAAAAATAAAATTTACATGAAAATCTCAGACGGTGATGAGTTATCTAAAGACCCAAAGAAGCCGGCCGAATGAGACAGCCAGTCACTGGAGGTAGGATGGTGACTTTCTGCAGGAGTCAGGGAAGGCCTCTGGGAGGGAAGAACACAGGAGGAGAGCACGTGCAGGTAGGGGTAAGCTGATGGCTTCAACTTTGCAGAAGACTCAGAGGACAGGGCTGCAGGGAGTCACCTAGTCCTACCTCTCTCTTGGCCCAGCCGTGGGGGCTGAGCATCCTCTGGGACCCCTTCTGGTGGTCCAGCAGGTGACACAGGGCGGCTGGGCTGGGGGGTGCCCCCAGGGCTGGGCTCGGTGCCCTTTTGCAGAGAGCCTTCCGAATGGAAACTCTGGTTACTGTTCTCATCTGTGGGAGCAAAAGCCAAGAGGTTTGGGCCTGAAGGTCTCAATCCCCTCCTTCAATCCCCCAGCCCACACCGCCCCCCGAAATCCCAGGATCCCTACATACCATTGAGATCCAGCAGGATGAGAGGGCCACCCCCTCGGGGACTGGCGCCCCTGCCCCGTCGCTCCCGACCTCGGGATCTCTCTGCCCCGCCACCTGCCCTCCGTCGCTCCTGGGGGTTCGAGGGGTAAGGGTCAGGGACAGTTTTCCAGTTAGTGCTTGCAAAGCCCCCACTGTACAAATAAGGAAACCGAGGCACAGAGAAGCAAAAGGCCCTGCATGAGGTGACAGAGGCTGGCACCACACCATTGGGTTAGGTCTTGAACTCTGGGGTCTGAAGCAAGAAAAAGGGAGAAGGGGGTGGAGTTGCTAATAATTGTTAACATCTGTCTCGGCTGCGGCATTTGAGGTCTCACAGTGGGACTGGAGGTGGAGGCCAGTGTTGGGAGGGGCTCGCCTGGGGTCGCACAGATGAAAGGCTTGGTGTGGGAGAGTTTGCTCACCTCCTCCTGGGGGTCCACCACTGGCACCCACTTGAAGATACGAAGGGAAGTGTCGCCCACAGTCACCCAGCGCTTCTCCCTGTGGGAGGGTGGGGGGGACTGGGTCAGAGTTCTGAGGAGAGAACCCCCCCAGCAGCTGAACCCATCTGGGGAGACCTGTCGAAGTGGGGGTGGTGCGGTTTTGCTAATGGGGCATATAGTTAGAAGGAGAAAGAGAGTCCTGCAGACCCCAGGCCATACACAGGGGTGCCTCTGGGGAGAGAGTACGGCTTGGGGCCATGGCTCTGCAGACCCCTGGGGTATACAAGGGAGCAAGGCTGAGGGCCCGGCAGGGAACCACAGCGAAGAAGATCCTGGGCATACTTGAAGGAGGAGTGTCAAAGCTTTAGGGGGCGGGGCCTAAATGAGCGTACGGCTTGGGAACACGCTTTGTAGACCCTAGGGTGTAACCAGAACGGGGACAGAGCCCTGCAGCTCCAGGGCGCAGCTGGGGGGCACACCTAACACCTGGGGGCCACGGCTGGCGAAGGGAGGGTAGACGCATTTGGGAGAGAGTGGTCCCGCCAGGTCCCATCCCTGGCCCCCCGGGCAGCGCTCACCATCTCCGGACCTTCTCGATGGTCGCCATCACCTTCTTGATGTCATCCTTGGCCCGGCTCCGGGTCTCGGCCCGCACGGTCCGGCCGGCCATGCTGGCGGGACTGGGGCCGAGGCCGAGCCCGCGGCTGGGCCGCCTCCCGTCCGGCGGGCTCAGGCTCGGCGCCAGAGCCGGGCGCCGCTGTCTCGGCCTGCCGTCCCTCCGGGAGTTGGCCGCGCCCTCCCTCGCTCCCCAACGCCTCCGCGAGTCCCCGCCCCGTTTCCTGCTGCCGCGCCCCGCCCCGGCCCGTCCCCGGAGCGGCCCGGCGGCGCGGGCGGCCAGAGCCCTTGCCTGGAAGCCGGCCAGCCCCGCCCCGCCCGGGCCCGCCCCCTCGGGGCGCCCCGACGCGCAGCGCCCCCTACCCGCCGCCAAGAGGGAGGGTTGGGGACAGCTTGGCGCCAGGACTCGCGCGGCTGGGCTGAGGAGGTGCGTTCAGACCACGTGGGCACGGGGAGGGGGAGGGGGCGCGAGAGGGTCACTGTCCCGGCCCGCGTCCTCTGCGCGGGGGCGGGGGGCGGGGGGCGGCCCCGAATGCTGTGTGCAGGGTGTGTGTCCAGCCTCCCCTGGCTGTCACTCCCGCACTGTCCAGGTCTTCCTCCAGCCATTCATTCAGCGGTCTATTCACTGAGTGCCCATGACGGGCCAGACGCCGCAAATATGAGTAAGTCTCCACCCACCAGAATGGCTAAAATGAGAACGACAGACCATATCAAGTGGAGACAAAGAAGTAGAGTAACTAGACCTCTCATGTCTCTGGGGGAGTGGAAATGGGTAGAGACGCTTTGGAAAACTGGCAGTGTTCTAGAGAAGCTGAACTCACACGACCCAGCAATGCTACTCCTAGGTCATTAACAGCCAACAGAAGTGCGTGGGTATGAGCACCAAGAGATGTGTACTGGAATGTTCATAGCACTGTCCATAGCAGCCTCAAATTGGAAACAGCCCATCAAGAGCAGAGTGGAACTGAACTGTAGCCTGTTCATACAGTGCACAGAGCAGAGTGATGTCCTGCTACAGCCCACAACAGGGACATGTCTCATGAAAGAAATCAGATACAACAGTACACACTGTGTGATTCCTGTTACATGAAGTTCAAAAGAGACAACACTAATTTGTGGTGTGAGAAGTCAGGATAGTGGTCACCCTTGGGAGAGGCTACAAGGGAGCCCCTGGACGGCTCGCGTTCAGTTTCTTAATCTGGTGATCGGGTGCTGGTCCCCCGGCCCCCAGTATATTTACTTTGAATAGTCATCAAATTGCACACTTTTCCCTATGTATATTATACTTCAATTAAAAGTTTACGTAAAATGAGTGTGTTTTGGTTGAGTTTATTTGAATCTGTGTTTGCTGGCAGATATGACATGTGTTACTATGTGTGTTTCACGGGCTTGGCTCTTGGCCCTGCGTGTTTTGGTGTGATTATGTCCAGAGGGGTTAAGGTATAGGAGGGGGATTATGACCAAATTTCTGGAGCCAAACTGCCCCTGGGAAAATCCCAGCTCTTCTTGTCCAGTGACCTTGGACAACTCACTTATCTCTATTCCCTCAACTATAACATGAAAGTAAGTTAATATGTAACTCCTGGAACAATGCCTTGCACATAGTAAATGCCCAATACATATTCACCGTTAGTAGGTGTGTGATTGTGGTCCCTACCAACAACAGTCTGACTTCAAGGGCATCTCCTATGCTCTCTGTCAGTTAATACCGTCCTTTATTCTGGCAGTTGTCTGCTCATGGTAATATCCTCATGGAAGGAACACAGGCCTCCTTCCCAGTCCCTTCACTCACAAACCCCATTACCTGCTGTTGGTTATGGTCGCCTCCATCAGACTGTGAGCTCCTCAGGGGGCCAGGGCCAGAGACCCAAGTATGGATGGTCTCTGGGTCCCAGAGCCCAGGACAAGTAGGTGCTTGGCAATCACTTACGCGTATTAAGTGCGTGCAGACCTTTCATCGTTTATCTGCACCAGGTCAGTGGGGTTGACATGTCGGTATGACCCCCCTGTACCTGACTCTGAAGCTTGTTCCCGGGTGAGAATGAAGGTCTACATGCAGTAGATCAGAGGGGTTCTCGTACTGGGCCTGGTAAGGTGAAGTGAGCGGCTGTTGTCTACTCCCCGTCTAGTAGGTGTGCCGAGAGAGGGCAAGCAGAAAGTATCTAAGATAGGCCAGGAGGTATTTGTCTGGGCAGGTGTGGCCTAAGCCTGAGGGCCCTCAGAGAGGCCTCTCTCGCACCCAGCTTCCCCCTTCCCCCCCAGACAGGAGGGAGGACCAGCACATTCCTGTCTTGCCCGCTCCACCCTCTCTTATCCACCGCGCCCCACTCCCAGCTTTCTCCGAAAAGAAGCTCGCTCACCAAGCCCTCGCCTGAGCCTCCTCCTCCCAGCGGTACCAGGGCTGCTTCCCAGGCCCCGGCACACCCAACCTCAAGGTTTTGAGCCCACCACGCAGACAACCTGCCAACCCCCCTCAGGCCCCTTTCCTGACTGGGCCGCGCAAGTAAGGAGCTGAGCTCAGAGCCAAGGAATCCAGCCTGGGGCGGGCGGCGGGGGTTGGGGGGGAATTGTTTGGGGTCTGAGCCCTGATTGGCTGCGCCTGGGCCACGCCCCTGGCCCTTTCCCCCTCTTCCCCCCCCTCGGAAGGGGGGCGTGTAGGCAACCGGGATCAGCCAGGGGCCAGCATGAGCCGGAGGGAGGGAAGTCTGGGTAAGGGGCTGAAGGGCTGGATGTCGAATGCCTGAGGGGAGCAGGGGTCAGAAGGGCTGGAAGCTGGGGTCTGGGTCCCCACCACCCCCGGGTCCGGGAAGGGAGCGGCCTGAGCTGGGGAGAGCAGGGCCCGGGTGTCAGGTAACGAGCGGGTGAGCTGTGGGTGAGCTGTGGAAAGGGACAAGCGCCAGAGTTTAGCGGAGGCCTGGGCTGTGACTTCAGGGACCTGGGCTCAGGGTTTAGATCACAGGTTCGAGTACACCCTGGGGGAGAGGACTGGGGTCGCAGCTGGGGCTGGACGCCTGAATCCTCTGAGTATTGACAAAGAATCAGAACTGGGGACCAGAGGGAGGGATAGAGTTAGGGAAGGAAGTCTTTGGGCCTCAGGAGCTAATGAGTGACAACAGGAGACGAAAGTCGAGGCTGTTAAGGATAGAGACAAGCGGTGGGAAACTCTGGCGCGGGGAAGGGGGGGCGGGGCGGGAGTTGCCGCGCCGGGACTACATTCCCCAGCATACCTTGGCACGTGCGCTGGCATCTCGGGAAATGTAGTCGTCCTTCCGGGGCTCCACCCCCTAGCTTGCGCTAGGAAAGGTTAGTCATTGATGCTGCAGGTGTCCAGTCCAGCGTCTTGCACAGACTGTCCATCAGTTTCCCAATCTGTAGAATGGGTTTAAAGGAGCATTTCGTTTTGAAGTTCTGTGCTTCAGTGATGTTAAATTTCACCAACAATCAGTGATGTACGGGGTTATATGAAATCTTCCCTCAAAGGGTTCCCAGGCTAAGGCCGGTTTACACAGATAAAAGAGCTGTTGAAAAAACAACCTTGGGAGTATGAACAAATGGCCTTAAGTAAAAGGAAAAGGTTAATTTAAGGAAGAGGAGAATCCGGACGCCACACTGAGGAGGCAATATTTGAATTTGGCTTTAATAGGATTAAACAGTGATTTGGGGTCAGGGAATACATTTCAGGTGGGACAACTGTTTGGCAAATGTCCGGTGCCTCGTTTACCATCAGTTGGAATGGGACAGAGGCTGCCTGGCTTAAAAGTTAGAGAATTCAGAGCAGAACTGTGGATTCAGGAAGGAAGAGCCAGCCTGGAAGCAGTAGTCAAGGAGCAGCGGTCTGGGCTGCCCTCATTCCTCCCCCTTTTTCCCACCAGAAGATCCACAGGCTGACTCCTCAGTCTCACCCCTTCCCCACTTGGAGGCCAAGATCCGTCAGACACACAGCCTTGCCCGCCTCCTCACCAAATATGCTGAGCAGCTGCTCCAGGAATATGTGAGTGGGAATGGGGGTGGGGGTGCCAGAGGCCTGAGGAACGGGGAAGTACAGATCACAGAGGTTCCTGACCACCCATTTTTCCGACCTCATTTCCCAGATACAGAAATTGGAGCAAACCGGAGGACTCTCCCTGTTTTCCAAATGCCCCTCTGTCTGCCTCAGCTTGGAGGTTCCCCCCACAGTGCATTAAGACAGAGGCTGAGGGGCGCCTGGGTGGCTCAGTCGTTAAGCGTCTGCCTTCGGCTCGGGTCTTGATCCCAGGGTCCTGGTCGAGCCCCGCATCCGGCTCCCTGCTCAGCGGGGAGCCTGCTTCTCCCTCTCCCACTCCCCCTGTTTGTGTTCCCTCTCTGTCTCTCTCTCTCTCTGTCAAATAAATAAATAAAATCTTAAAAAAAAAAAAAGACAGAGGCTGAGAGAGTGAAAAGAATTCTGATCTGGGAGTCAGGAAACCTAGGTTCCAGGCTCTCTGTGGTCTTGTCACCTCACCTCCAAGGGCCTTGGTCTCCCCAGCTATAAAAGGAGACAGTTTGACAAGATGAGTTGTGAACTCTTCTACCTATGCTATGCAGAGAGACCGAAAAGGGTTTCAATCTGGGGCAAAAATTCCAGCCCAAGAGGGGACTTTAACAGAGGAGGGGAATCTGCTAATATCTTTGGTTGGGCATAGGGCCCTGCCCAAGGAAGGAGGATATTTCCATCAGTTACTCTAGTGTAATGGAAGGAGGGTATAGGCCTGCTAACTTGCTGTGACCTTGGGCACTGATTGTAATATGAAAAAATAATGATGTAACAATTATGCAAGTGGGGTAATAGAAAGAACTAGCTTTGTAGTGCTATGAACTTGGGTTTCAAAATCCAGCTCTGTCCTTTCCTAGGTGGATGACCTAGGGCAAGTCAGTTTACCTCGTCAGCCTCCATATCCTCATTTGTAAAAATCATCATCATAATCATCATACCCATTTGGAAAGATTAGGAATAATGTATTTAAAGCAGCAAACAGTGCCTGAACCAGAGACAAGATGTTAGCAAAGGATAAATGGTATTGTTGTAGCCTTTTTACAAATTACAAATCTCCTTTAATTTCTTCGTTCATATAACAGTTATTCATTGAGCCCCTGCTGTGTGCCAGACGGGTGCAGAGGTGGTGGAGGATGGGGGGAGAGAGTGAAACAGACCAGGTTTCTGCAGTATCTGTGTGCTTCTCAGGCTGGGGAGCCGATCCCCCATTTTACAGATGAGAAGCCTGAGACTTAGAGAAGGGAAATGGTTTTGCATGAAACTGCACAGCTAGCAAGTGGTGGAGACTGGATCGGCACCCCGCTCTGTAGGATAGCATTAATAAAATCGCTGAGATTTATTGTGCCCGTTCCGTGGGCCAGGATTTGCCTGAACCATTTTAACATGCTCATAACTACTCTTACGAAGTTGATCCTGTTGTCTGCGTTTGAGAGACGAGGAAACAGGCGCTGGTGTAAAGCCCGCTTTGTGTGTGTATGTGTGTGTGTGTGTGTGTTGTAGTATCTCCAACGCAACAGCTGTGTTGGGAGGAATGCGTCATCTGCGAGGGGGTAAACTGAGGCCCTAGAGAGCGGAGGAGAGCGGGGAGTGGAGGCGTTCCGTCGCGCCTCGCGGGCCCCCCTTTCGCGCCCCCCGCCCCGCCCCGCCCCGCCCCGCCCCGCCCCGCCCCTGACTGCCGTGTCTCCGCAGGTGCAGCACCAGGGAGAGCCCTTCGGGCTGCCGGGCTTCTCGCCCCCGCGGCTGCCGGTGGCCGGCCTGAGCGCCCCGGCAGCGGGCCACGCGGGCCTGCCCGCCCCCGAGCGGCTGCGGCTGGACGCGGCGGCGCTCAGCGCGCTGCCGCCGCTGCTCGACGTGGTGCGGCGCCACCAGGCCGAGCTGAACCCGCGCGCGCCGCGCCTGCTGCGGCGCCTGGAGGACGCGGCGCGCCAGGCCCGGGCCCTGGGCGCCGCGGTGGAGGCCGTGCTGGCCGCGCTGGGCGCCGAGACCCGCGGGCCCCCGGCCGAGCCGGCCGCCGCCGCTTCTGCCGCCGCCGCCGCCGCGGGCGTCTTCCCTGCCAAGGTGCTGGGGCTCCGCGTGTGCGGCCTCTACCGCGAGTGGGTGAGCCGAACCGAGGGCGACCTGGGCCAGCTGGTGCCCGGGGGCCCGGCCTGAGCGCGGGGCGCGGGGCCGCAGCTCGCTCGGCGTCCGTCTTCGTCTCTCAGTCGGGGCCTCGGGAGCTCCGACCGTCTGCGTCTCTCTCCTGCCTCTGTCGTCTCTCTTTGCTTTGTATGCTCTCCGCGCCTCCCTGCCGGACCTCCGTGTGTTCGTGACTTCCCGTGTCCATCCTTTCTTGCTTCGCCCCGCTTCTTCTCCACCGCTTGGGCCTGCCTCCGTCTCTCTTCGGTCTCCCCCTTCACCCATCTCTGGGGGGCCTCTTTGTCTCCCCCTTTCTCCATCTCTTGGCTCTCCTTGGCCCCATGTGAGCATGTGTACCTCTCAGCCTCATCTCAAGGAGGGGACGCCTCATCAACTCTGGCCTTCCCTGGCCAGGGAGGTGCCTGCTAGCCCGGTGGGAGGACCACCGCAGACAGATTGCAGCCACCTTCCCACAGCGTCACTCCCCCTGCTGCGCTCTCCCTCCCGCATCCCGGCCCTTTGGGTGGGCCCTGCTTGCTTCTCCCTTGGATGTCCTTCCCCTCCTTCACCTCCTCTGCTCTGTCCCTGCACCTCCCCTCTCCCCAAGCCAGGTCTATGGAGAGAAAAGATCAACAACACCTTAAAAGAGTTTATTTCTGAGAATAAATTAATTTTTTGTAAATAAAATGTTTAAAAATAAAAAGAACACTAGAGTTACCGGTATATATAGTTGTTGAAAATGGGGAGACACCTTTGAGGAGAATAGAATCCTTGGGGCACAGCCTGGTCCCCCAGACAGACCCAAAGGCCACAGTATAAATAGGAGAGTCACAAATGCCCCCAGGCCAGGGATAACATCAGTCACTCTAGAACAGGAAGTGGATGTGCCCCGAGCTGGAAACATCTACAGGAGTCTTCCTTACTTTTTTCAACTGGACTTCCATTGATCGGGAAGTGAAGTCCCTCAAGATGGAAAGTTGGAACAGTGGCCCTAGTCAGGGAGGTAGGCTAGGGGAGGCAATGAACTCCAGCAAGAAGGGAGGCCTCTCTGCTCAGAAAGCCCATAGCTTCCCACAGGAAGTGAGGTAGAGACAAGAAGGCAGCCCCTCGACCTCCCCAAACTTACAGGAAGAGGAAGGTCTCAGGGAGAGCCCAGGAAAGAGACCAGCTGTCCTCTCCCTGCAGAGTGGGAAGTAAAGCCTCTTCAAAAAGGCACTTCTTTCCACCCAGGATGTGGGCAGCCAGGACCACTGGCTTGAGACTCCACGAAATGATACCTGTAGAGTCCCACCCAGATCTGGAAGGGAGGCCATAGGACCTAGGCAGGAAAGGCCCAGGCAACAGGGACTTGGGGCCTGGTTCCTAGGAAATATTCCCAAATATACACGCCCTGTCGGCTAGACAAGACGTGTCTCCTTTCTAGCCAAGAAGCAAGGGAGAAAAGAGTCCATTGGGAAAGAAGTGTTGCAGCCTCTGACAGGATGTCCTGCCTCCTCTATCCGGGATATTTGGCCTTGAGCAGAGCCAAGTCCCTCACAGCTCGGTCTGTCCAGTGGCCATATTCCCGGGTCACTACATAGCCTCGACATTTCCTCTCAAAGGCTGAGGCTCCGAAGGGGACAACGCCGAGAGTGTCCTCCTCTGGGGGGATGGGCAGGCCCAGAGCAGTCATGATTGCAGCCATGTTGCCCAGCAGGCCTTGGGCCCTGAGTCTTGCAGCCCCGAGCTGGGCCAGCAGCATAGGACTGCCAGGGTTCAGGTCTCTCTGGTCATCCCCCACGAGCTGGAGGTGCTGGGTCAAGGCCAGGAAGGCCCCCTGGGCATGGCTCAGCCGCTCCCCATCATCCAGGGCATGCCAGGTCTTGAAGGAGATGACAGCAGGAGGCAGGCTGCTGAGCTGAAGCTCAGGGGCTGAGAAGCCGGGGTCACTGAAGGGGCTGCCCTGGTACTGGAGCTGCATGAGAGACAGAGACAGACGGGAGTGCAGGGACTAAAGTGGTCCCCCGGGGCTCCCCCGACTTCACATCTGACATCTTCCCAGGGGAAGTTGGTGGGCATCTCCTAGCACAGAGCCTCGCAGTTTCATGTACAAGTTGTACAACTTTGAATCGCAGCTTCAGTAATTGCCAGTCGTCAGTATTCTCGTGCAAATGATAAGTAATATATAGAAAGCACTTAGCACAGCTCCTGGTGTACAATAAGGGCGTAATAAGCCACTGTTTATAATATCTTAATATCATGACACTGTGATTATATTATTTATTATACTATTTTCAGTCTAAATAATTGACAATGTAGTTAGAGTCTATATGGTTCTTTCTTATTCATAGCATTTAGTTGTTTGTGCTTATTTTATTAGAATCATTAATAAATAATTGTTAACATTATTAAATTTAGTTGAGTGCCTTCTCCATTAAAGTTCTCGCCTCCACAAACCTAGACCCACTGAATCTTGGTGCATACTGATAAATCCCCAAATTGATAGACCTCCTAGTCCTACATCCCTAGTTCACAGGTGAAGAAACTGAGGCTTAGGGTGCCCAAAGCTACCCAGGGAATGGTGGCAACTATGGGACTAGAAACTAGATTTAGTAACTTCACATGGACCTGGAATATAGTACAGTAAGAGGAGTCACAAACCCTGGCTAGGGGCCAGGCGGATCGTGTAACTTGGGGAAGAAGGCAGAACTAAGATGGGGTGAGGGGCTAGGAGGGCCCCTGTGCCTGGTTGAGACAGGCAGCCACGTTCAAAATTTGAACAAGTATTTCATGGCCCGAACAGAAAACATCTGTGGGTCAGATTCAGCCAGGAGACTGCTAGTTTGAGCTTCTAGACGGGGGGGGGGGGGGGGGGGGGGGGGGTCGAAAAGCAGAGGCAGAGAAGAAAGGCCGCCCTGGGTTTTTTGTGTTGTGCTTTTG
>NW_023270763.1:16508171-16525404 GCF_011800145.1 Mirounga leonina | reverse complement strand
GGGGGGGGGGGGGGGGGGGGGGGGGGGGGGGGGGGGGGGGGGCGTCTGATGCCACAGACCTGGCTTAAGATCCTGGCACTGCCAGTGATTTAGCTGTGTGACCTTGAGCAAATTATTCACCCTCTCTGAGACTCAGTTTCCTTATCTGATTATAATTCCGTCCCTCAGAACTGTTTGAGGAGTCAGCGAGATAATGGGGATGGGTGCCCAGCATAGCATAGGGCTCACATGAGCACCCAGCACGAGGGGGTTGTGGAAATAATCACGACCCTGTAAAGTCTTTCTTTGTTTGTGCTCCCTTTGAGTCTTTTAAGAGTCCTGCAAGGTGAGCAAAAGCAGGATCACAATTCCATTTTGCAGATGAGGGAGCTGAGACGGAGAGAGAGAGAAGGAACGACTAGCCCTGGGTCACCAGCTATCAGTGACACCGTCCGAGCGAGTCTCTAGTTGACAGAGCCCCGGAAGCCTCAGACTCACGGAGGGGACCTTCTCCTGGCCTTGCTCTGCTTCTGCTACCCAGGGCTGGGCCAGGAGGGCAGTGTCCCGCTGCCCTCGTCCCCTGCTTGTGCCCAGTGTCACTCACATAAGTCTGAAGCAGCGTTGATGTATTCCTCTGCATGTAGAGGGCCAGGCTGTAGGCTTGACTAATGGGCTCAGCTGGGGAGATGGGGGCCCCCGGACTGAGGGGTGACAGCAGCAGGGGCAGCAGGCAGAGCTGGGCTGGTGGAGGAAATCAAAGGTCGGCATCCACTCGGACCCCGAGCCCGCCTGCTGGTTCATTCGTTCTGTGTCACAGCTCCTCAAAGCGGCATAGCCCTTGTGGCCTGCAACAATTTTGTGGATCCAAGTCGGGGCAGCAGCACCGTGTAAGATTATTTCCAGCCCAGAACGTTCCCCTGAACCCCAGACCCGATGTATTCAACTTCCTGCTTGACATTCTTGGATATCAGTAAGCATCTCCACTCGAAGTATCCAATACTCAACTCTGGGGTCCCCTTCCACCCTCCTCCCCCAGCCTTCCCCACCTCAGGCAAGGGGGCTTCCATTCTTGCCTTTGCTCAAGTCAAAAGCTGGGGTCCTCTTTGGTGCCTCATTTTCTCTGGCTCTCCACATCCACCCCCACAGTAAATCCTGTCGGCTCTGTCCTTAAAACGTAGTCAGCCAGGCTCTGTGTTTCTTGATCTGAGCGCTCATGACAAGGATATGATCACTTTGTGAAAATTCATTGAGCTGTACACTTCATGAGTCGTGTACTTTTCTTTTTTTTTTTTAATTTTTTTTTTTTTTTAGATTTTATTTATTTATTCATGAGAGACAGAGAGAGAGAGAGAAGCAGGCTCCCAAGGAGCAGGGAGCCCGATGTGGGACTCGATCCCAGGACCCTGGGATCATGACCTGAGCTGAAGGCAGATGCTTAACCATCTGAGCCACCCAGGCGCCCGAGTCGTGTACTTTTCTGTTTGTTCTTTTCTTTTCTTTTCTTTTTTTAAAGATTTTATTTATTTATTTGAGAGAGAGAGAATGAGAGAGCATGAGAGGGGTGAGGGTCAGAGGGAGAAGCAGACTCCCTGCCGAGCAGGGAGCCTGATGCGGGACTCGATCCCGGGACTCCGGGATCGTGACCTGAGCCGAAGGCAGTCGCTTAACCAACTGAGCCACCCAGGCGCCCTCTGTTTGTTCTTTTCAATAAAAAGTTTTAAAAGTTGAGGGGCACCTGGGTGGCTTAGTCGTTAAGCGTCTGCCTTCGGCTCGGGTCATGATCCCAGAGTCCTGGGATCAAGCCCCGCATCGGGCTCCCTGCTCCGCAGGAAGCCTGCTTCTCCCTCTCCCACTCCCCCTGCTTGTGTTCCCTCTCTCGCTGTGTCTCTCTCTGTCAAATAAATAAATAAAATCTTAAAAAAAAAAAGTTTTAAAAGTTAAAAAGATGCATCCAGAATCTATCCACTTTCCCCCTCCTTCCGTTGCCACCCCCCTGCGTCCCAGCCACCAGACCTTCTCCCTGGACTCTTAGAACCAGCAGTCTCCCCCACCCCCGTCTCTGCTTCGACCTTTGCTGCCCTCCCCCCAACAGCCCCCCAGTTCAACTAGATCCCTCCTGTGCCTGAACCCTCCCTCTGCTCGCACCTCACACAGTGGAAGTGTGTAAACCAAAGCCCTCCTGCGGCCTACAAGGCCTGGCCCCTCTGTACTGTCCTCCCATCCCATTCCCCCTCAGGCCTTCCTGGGCCCCGCCGTGGCCACCCCCAAACCTTCCCAACCCTGGCTCCTTCTTGTTCTTCAGGCCTCAACTCAGATAAGCTGTCCTGACCAGATATCAAAAGCCCCCTCCCCCTCCCCGATTTATTTCTTCTTTCTTTTTTTTTTTTTTAAGATTTTATTTATTTGCCAGAGAGAGAGAGAGTGTGAGAGCACAAGCAGGGGGAGCGGCAGGCCGAGGGAGAGGGAGAAGCAGGCTCCCCGCTGAGCAGGGAGCCCGCAAGGGGCTTGATCCCAGGACCCTGAGATCACGACCTGAGGCGAAGGCAGATGCTTAACTGAGCCACCCAGGCGTCCCCCTCTCCCTGATTTATAGTCTTCAGAGACTTGCTATTTCATTATTTATTTATTTGTCTGCTTGTTTGTTACTGTCTCTGCCCCTAGAATCTTGTCTCCAGGAAAGAGGAAACCTCCCCTGATTCATTTGCTGCTGGTTCCCCAGCACCTAGCACAGAGCTTAATAAATATTTGTTGAATGACTGAATGCTGCTATGAACATCCTTATCCCAGACTCTTTGGGCACTTTTGAAAGTGGGAATAAGGGGTGCCTGGGTGGCTCAGTCGTTAAACTTCTGCCTTCAGCTCGGGTCATGATCCCAGGGGCCCGAATGGGGCTCTCTGCTCAGTGGGAAGCCTGTTTCTCCTTCTCTTACTCCCCCTGCTTGTGTTCCCTCTCTCACTGTGTCTCTCTCTGTCAAATAAATAAAATCTTTATCAAAAAAAAGAAAGAAAGAAGGAAAAAAGAAAGAAAAAAAGAAAAAGAAAGGAAAGAAAGAAAAGAAAGAAGGAAGGAAGGAAGGAAGAAAGAAAGAAAGGAAGGAAGAAAAAGAGAGAGAAAGAAGGAATATCTGGATTGGAGGGTGTGCTCATTTTAAATTTGAGTAAATGCTGCGAATTGTCCCCTTACAGCTCAGGCCCAGTTATGGTCCCAGCTGAGGCTCAGCGGGGGTGGAGGGGGGGAGAGATTGCCTAAGGTCACCAGCGGGAAGCAATGGAGATGAGAGGCAAATTGGGATGGCCTCCTTTGTTCCCCTTTCTACATTCCTGAGTTCCCTAAGTTCAGAACTTAAGGGAAGGCTGAAAGTGAAGGCCCATTCATTCATTCATTCATTCATTCAAAAAATTGGCTCACTGCACTCACCTTATATCAAACTGGCATTATAATTTACGTACTTTTTTTTTTTTTTTAAGATTTTATTTACTGGGGGCGCCTGGGTGGCTCTGTCGTTAAGCGTCTGCCTTCGGCTGAGGTCGTGACCCCAGGGTCCTGGGATCGAGCCCCACATCGGGCTCCCTGCTTGGTGGGGAGCCTGCTTCTCCCTCTCCCACTCCCCCTGCTTGTGTTCCCTCTCTCGCTGTGTCTCTCTCTGTCAAATAAACAGAGAGAGGAAGAGAGAGAGAGGGAGAGAGAGAGAGTATGAGAGGGAGCAGGGTCAGAGATCATGACCTGAGATCATGACCTGAGCCGAAGGCGCTTAACCGACTGAGCCACCCAGACTAATTTACTTACTTATGACGATGATGTGTATCATCTGTCTGCAGAATGAAATCTCCATGAGACCATAGCTTTTTGTCTGTTTGTTCACTGCTGTATCCCCAAATGCTTAGAAAACTACCTAGCACATAATAGGCACTCAGTAATTCTTCTTGAATGAATGAATGAGTGATGAACGAAGCCTTCTGTGTGTAAGGATTTGGAGGTTCCTAGCAAGCAAAGACAGCCAGGTACCTGAGTCCTAAGGGCCAGAGAGCCCAGAGAGTACCCCTCCCCTCCTGGTCTCTAGGCCCTGGCGCTCCATCTGCCCCCCCCCCACTCACCTAGCGGATAGCTCATGTTCTCTCCTTGGCTCCTTCCTCTCTCCAGTCTCTGGGTTTTTCTGGGGCACCTGTCCTCCTGCCCCTCAGGTGGCTTTATACCTGGGCTGAGCGCTGAGGCCGCCCAAGAGGGAGGGAAGGAGTCACACCCTAGGGCGGGTGTGGGGGGGGCCCAGGTGCAGAAGCCCCAGAAGCAAGGGACAGGCAGGGAAGGGGACACTGAGGTGACACCCTAGTCCCCTACAGTCCCCAAACTCGACCTTAAACCCTGGTTGCTGGGAGGGAGGGGTCAAAGGCGGGAGGGGATTATCGGGGGACAAAGGGGCCGCCCTGCTCCCTGCTGCTCCGCACGTCCAGGGATCCAGTTTCTCCTGAGGAGGCCGCCTCCTGCTCCGCCCCGCTGGGACCCAGGCCTTGGGCCCTGGCTTCCGAGGAGTTTGGAAAAGGGGTGGGAGTGGTGGCATGTGAGCAATATCACCCACGCCGAGGTACACGCTTAGACACAGGAGCGCGCGCACGTCTACACACACACACACCACACGTTGGCACACGGGCCCACACCAGACATGTGAGCGCACTCACGTTCATTCATTTAAATAGTATCGACACCTACTGTGTGCTCGTCCCTGTTCCAGGTGCTGGGATAGAACAAAGAACAAGTCAGACAAAATTCCCTGCCCTCAGGGCGCCTGGGTGGCTCAGTTGTCAAGCCTCTGCCTTCGGCTCGGGTCATGATCCCAGAGGGATCACGGGTGTGGCTATGTGCACACAGGTCTGCATGTACCCACGTGGACACGTTTGCACCCTCCTTCTGTAGCATGTGTAGGCCCGGCAGGGTGCGTGTGGTTCCGTAGACGCGGAGGCCACGTCCACTAGAGCATCAGCTCCATGAGGGCAGGGTTTTGGTTTTTTTTTTTAAAGATTTTATTTATTTATTTGACAGAGAGAGACACAGCGAGAGCAGGAACACAAGCAGGGGGAGGGGGAGAGGGAGAAGCGGGCTTCCCGCCGAGCAGGGAGCCTGATGCGGGGCTCCATCCCAGGACCCTGGGATCATGTGGCGCAGACAGGTACATACGTGAGTGGACACACACACACACACAGGTGCAGCTGGAGGGCAGGACTCCTGAGATCGAGCCATGTTTTAGTCTCTGCTGTCCTGGAAGATCTTGGGCCAGTGGCTGCCCTCTGCCCAGACAGAGCACCGTACAGACACACAGACACAGACCTAAGGCCCTGTCCAGCTGGAGAAGCCTCGCGGCCCAAGGGGGTAGCTGAGTTCTGGTCCTTCTTCACAACGTCCCCAGTCTCTCCGTAAGGGAGCATTGTCCAGTTCTCAGCCCCTGCCCACCCACTGGGTCAGAGTGCTCGGTCAGACCCCCACCCTGCTCCTATCCAGTTGGGGGATGGAAGACTGCTTTACCTTCCTCCCTGGTGTGGAGAAAAAAGGCCCACAGCCTTCCTGCAAAGGCGGGAGATACATCCGTTCACTCCTTCACCCATGTCTACATTCAGTCAGCAGATTTCGATAGGACCTCTACTGTGGGCTGGTACCAGGGTGAATAATAAGATGGGTCCGGTCCCTGTCTCACAAGGGTGCCCAGTCCAGAGGGGAAGACCAATAAAAAGGTGTGAACTGATAAAAACAAAATTTCCTGAAGCAACAAAGTGCTGAGAAGAAGCCAAAATAGGTTGATATGATTACCTGGTGGTGGTGTGGGGGGGGCGATTAATAAGGAGCCTGAGGCCCAGAGAGGGACAGCTACTTACCTGGGGTCACACAGTAAGGCTAGAACAGATCCTAGACTCCCACCTTCCAGCTTGGGACCAGGTCTGGGGTGTCTCTGATCTGAACTGTGAGCTGAAGGAGGGAGAAGGTTGAAGGAAAGTTGGGCTCTGAGGTGGGGGATCCTAAATTGGATCTCCGAGGCGGGGGGCTGCCAGGGTGCCAGAAAGGGCCTGTGCTGGGCAGTGGTGATGTCAGGGGATTAGACTAGGCCCTTTGAGTGGGTGCACTGAGGCGTAGGCAGGGCCAGGTAGTGAAGGGGGAGGTGGAGGAGGAGGAGGAGGGCAGGAGGGGAGGAGGGGAAGAGGGAGGCAGATACTCGATCTGGTGCTATTCACAGGTGGATGGTGGACGTGGGGCTGGGCCTCACCCCAGAGGCCAGGCTCACCCTCACCCAACCCCACCACCTCCTACTTCTCTTGGGGGCTTCTCTTTCTCTCTCTGTCAACCCCTAGGTGCCCTTCACAGCTGGAGGAACTGGCCCCTAGCCCAGGCCCAGCTTTATCACAAGGCATCTCTCTTGGCAAAGGTCATCAACTCTGCCACCCTGACCATCCCCACCTTGCAGCCCATCTGTCTCCATCACTGTTTTAGTCTCATCAGAAGCTGATGCCTGGGGATCCCCCCAGCTCAGGAGCAGACTTGGGCGTGAGTCCTGCCTTTGTCTGTCGCTAACTGGAGCGAACCCCCCAACCTCTCTGAGCCTCAGTTTGTTTCCTCATCTGGAAACTGGGTAATACTTCCCACCACCCTACCCACCAGGTGCCTTGATCCCTGCTATGAGGACCCTCCTAGGTCCCTCAAGGGTTACCCCAATGGCACAGAAAGCCTTCAACCAATGGCAAAAGCCTTGATGCCTCATGACCCCAGGCTTGGAGGCCAATCCCCACCTGCCATACATATGCTTTCAAGAGATCTATCCTGTCCCTCCCTCAGGACACTGAAGCATGACCTCAGTGTCATCCAGCAGGTCACATAATGAGGCCCATTCAGAACAAACAAATGGGAACTCCAAGCCAGATCCTCACCCTGACCCCCGGTATTAAGCCCAACCCCATCTCCCCCACTACAAATCTTCACCCCTCCCTCTCCAGGCAAAGGGAATAGCAAGTACAAAGGCCCTGAGGTGGGAGCATGCATGAGAGGTTTCAGGAACAGACAAGGCCGGCAGAGAGGGCAAAGACACTGGTGGTTGGTGAGATATGACAGATGGGGAAGAGCAAGACTCATCTTGCATTCTCCCACCATCTCCACATCTTCCTTGACTCCCCAGTGCCCTCAGGATACAGTCCTAACTCTGCAGCCTGCCCTCTGAGGCCTGCAATCCCCCAGTCCCCGTGCAGCCTTGCAATTCACTTCTTGCTTTTCCCCACCTTCTACCTGAGGCCCACAACCCACTTACAGGCCTGATCAACACTAGGCCTTCCTCAGGTAACTCTCCCTGCATAGAAAGCTCTCCTGCCCCCCCTTCACCCAACACAATCCTTCTCATATTTTAACCTTCAACTCGGGGTTTTACCTCCTCTGGGAAGCTTTCCTTGTCTCCTCTGCCCCCTCGGGGCTCCCACAGGTCCCCAGGTTCCCCTGTCCATTTATTGATCACCCTACGTTGTCATTCTCGGTCTCCCAGTTTTTCTTCCCAGTGTGACAGGAGGCAGGGACTTCTCAGCTCTGCAGCCCCAGCACTGGGCCCGGTACAAGGATGACACCTCAGTGAGTGTCAGGTGAAGGAAGGCAGGAGTACCATGGTTCCAGCCGGAGGCTCTGCAAAGCCAAGCCAAGGAGGTTGGTCGGCTGAGCAGAACACATATGTGAGTGCCTCATCCTAAGGGGGCTGCAGGCCAAAGGGGCAGTGGGGGTTTGGCCTGGGGTTGTTCTAAGCTCTTCTGTACAATATCTCACGCTTCCTTTACAGAACCCCATGGAGTGGATAGTATTGTCTTCCCATTCCACAGATGAAGAGATTGAGGCACAGCAAGGTTAAGTGATCACTTCGGGGTCACGCGGCTGGCAGGGACCCGTGCTAGGATTTGAACCCCAGCTCCAGAGCCAGGGTTCTTCATTGTTATCATCACTTCTAGTTTCTGGGGCTTGACACTTTCCGGCTCCTGGGGCCTTCCCTCAGCTCCTGGTGCCCTGGTTTCCCTTCAGGGTTATCTGACAAGGGCCTTGCATCCCCATTTTGCAGATGAGATGTAAGAAGGAATGAGATGAGAAGGTAAGAAGGAAAAGAATCACATTTTTTAGCCTCTTTTGTATTACCAGTCACTTTATATGCAGATGTTATTTCATTTAATCCTTGTAACAACTCTGGGAAATGGGTTTTATGATTACTAATGAGGTTTGGAGAGGTTCGGTGACTTACGAGGATCACACAGAGAGTGAGTTGTAGAGGCCTTGAACGCAGGACTGGCTCCAATGTCTGAGCTGTTCCCTGCTATCCCCAGACGAAGCTCCTTTCTTGTCCTATTATCTGCACCACCGTCTGTCCCAAGCTGGTTGGACACCACGATGACGAAGTGAGACGCACAGACCCGCCAGTGGTCTGCCTGTATGTCCTAATCCAGGCCCAACTCAGCCCTCGGCCACCTCTGGAACCCAGCCAAGCGTTGCGTCTGCTTCCTGAGCTGCCCTCGACGGGAGGAAGAGGGCCCGAGGAAGAGGTGTACAAGCCCTGTCCTAGGAGCAGAGTCGGGGATCTAGGGGTTGGGTTAAAACTGGGAGAAAGCGGAGTTAGAACCGGCAAGGCTGTCCCTCGGCTCAGCAGTTACCCACTGAATTCTCACTCTGTGCGACCTGAACTTCCCAGAGAAGTAACACATAAACAGAGTCTAATCAGATGAGCAGACTCTACCAAATAAGAAAAACTACTCCAAAGCTCTACTATATGAAACACTGTGTGACGGAGATACAGAACAGGACAAGTAGGTTAATGGAACAGAATAGCAAGACCAGGAATACACCCATGGATACATAGCAATTTAGGATATGATAAAAAGGTCATTTAAAATGAGGGAGGATAAGGATAAACTATTAAAATAAAAGGCAGGGCGCCGGGGTGGCACAGTCAGTTAAGCGTCCGCCTCCTGGTTTCGGTTCAGGTCCTGATCTCAGTGTTGTGAGATCGAGCCCCACGTCGGGCTCTGCGCTCAGTGAGGAGTCTGCTTGAAATTCCCTCTCCCTCTGCCCCTTCAGCTCATGCTCTCTCTCTCTCAAATAAGTAAATAAATCTTTAAAATAAAATAAAAGGCATTAGGATAGCTGGAAAATTATATGGAAAAATTTGAATGAGATCCTGTAATGCATGCAGCCGGTGTCCCACTCAGATCCCTTTGACTAGCAGGGCACCTAGCTCCTGGCTGTTGTGACTGCTGGTGACTTATGACCCACAGCTGCCTCCTTCTCCCTCTGACCAAGGGACCCATTTACAGCAAAGGAAGCGTGGTGGTGGACACACTGCCATTTGCTGTAACCATCTGGAAGCTGCCAGCCTCTTAGGGTAAAGGAAGCCTCTGGAAGGTGCAGCTTGAATGCTAGCATGAAGAGGACCCAGCACTATTTTTTAGGATGCAATATATACCTTAAGCCAATGGCTGTTTTATGGGGCTGTGCCCCAGAGCATAGGTATATGAGTCTGGAAACCTAGGATTGGAAGCAGGAGTGGCCCTGCTTACCATCACTTCCAGTAACCTCCTTGGGGAATTTGTGCTGCCAGCCCCCTAACTTCAGGCCCTGTGCGTCTAGAGATCCTAATTCCCAGAGTGGGGAGGAACACTGCTGCCAGGAGCCATGCAAGAGTCCCAGTGAATTTTGAGCTACGCCTGCCGCCTGGTCACTTTGGTCTCCTTGTGCCAACAGACCAGCAGTCAAAGAAAGGACTTGTCCTACTGGCAGGGTTAACAGACCTTGGTCATCACCAGGAGGTAAGACTGCTGCTATGCAATTCGGTCAGCAGGAAGATGTTTAGCACTCAGGTCATCCCCTGGGACATCTCCAGATAGCCATGATGAGTCTGATTTGTACCATGGCTTGATAGGGCATGGTAACTAGGGACTCGCCCCTTCAGAGTTGAGGGCCAGGGTCAACCCACCAGGTAGGCTATCGAGACCAGCAGAAATACCAGCTGAAGTCAGGAGTAGAAGGGAAGGGAAGGCTAAAATGAGTGAGTGGCAGAGGAAGGAGATGATGACTTTCAGGGGAGGCTCTAGAACTAATTCTCCTCTTCTAAGTTTACCTAGAAATTGTGACCCATCAGAATCCTGGAGAAGCTGTACCTGGATGGAGTGAACTTCAGGGGGAAAGCAAGTAGATCTGAGCAGTGCAAAGGTGAACCGTAGTGCACGCTCTTGGGGCCCCACCAGATCCCTTTACAATCGTACACCCATCGCCCAGCTGCAACCCCCCGCCACCGCCCCGGTCTCTGGAGAACTGTCTAGCACCCCTCCTCCTGGCCGACCCTGGCCAATGGCAGACTGGCACAGATGTAAGAAAGGCCTTACTTACCTCCAGGCGGAACTAACCTGGTAGTACAGTTTGGGTTCCAGAGCTTTCTCTAGGATTAAACCAAAGCTAGTCCACAGCCAAGACCACATTCTTGCTCCCATTTCCTCCCTGCCCTATCTGATGACCTCATTCTTCTTCTTCTGAGAACCTTGTCCCAGTTGGTCGAGCCCATCTCAGGCTGTTCCTGGGGAACATAACCTGAGGCAGATCCCTTTCTAATACCATTAGGAAGAAATAAATGATAGATTAAAGATTTCCATGTGAAAGAGATCTCTGAAATCACTAAGGAAAAATATAGAAGAATGTTTTAAAAGCTTGGGCTTGAGCGTTAATTACAATAGCCAAGACAATGCAACCACCTAAGCGTCCATGACAGATGAGCGGATAAAGAAAATGTAGTATGGACATACAATGGGATACTATTCAACCTTAAAAAAGAAGGAAATCCTGATATTTGCAACAACATGGATGGACTCTAAGGGCATTATGCTAAGTGAAATAAGTCAGACCAAGAAAGACAAAACTGTATGATCTAATTTATTTGTGAAATCTCAAAAAAATGAACTCATAGAAAAAGAGATCAGATTTGTGTTGCAAAGTAGGAGTTGGGGGGGTGAAGGAATTATGTGAAGATGGTCGAAAGGTCTAAACTCTGGTTATAAGATAAATAAGTAGTGAGGATATAAGAAATGATGACGATAGTTAACACTGCTGTGTGATATATTGGAAAGTTGCTGAGAGAATAAATCCTAAAAGCTCTCATCATAGGTAAAAACATTTTTGTGTAACTACATGAGGTGATGGATGTTAACTAAACTTTTGGTGGTAATCATTTTATATATATATATATGCACCTGGGTGGCTCCGTCAGTTAAGCGTCTGCGTTAGGCTCATGCAGTGATCCCAGGGTCCTAGGATTGAGCCCCTCATGGGGCTCCCTGCTCAGCAGGGGTGTCTGCTTCTCCCTCTCCCTCTGTCCCTCTCTGGGTTGTGCTCTCTCTCTCACTCACTCTCTCAAATTAATAAATGAAATCTTCATATATATAAAGATTATATATATATATAAGGTATATATATACTGGGCAACTGGGTGGCTCAGTTGGTTAAGCGTCTGACTTTTGGTTTCTGCTCAGGTCATGATCTCAGGGTCATGAAATGGAGCCCCATGTCAGGCTCTGGCCTCTGCTCAGAGTCTGCTTGAGATTCTCTTTCTCCTTCTCCCTCTGCTCCTCCCCCTGCATGCACACTCTTTCTCTCTCTAAAATAAATAAATAAAATCTTAAAAAATATATATATCTATGTCAAGTATTTATGCTCTACACCTTAAATTTGTACAGTGTTACATGTCAATTGTATCTTAAAACTGGAAGAAAAAAATAAGAGAAAAGCTTGGGCCAAGAGAAAGCCTTCTAAATCAAGTCATAAGACACAACACCCATAAAGTAAAAAGTAAAAAGTTGATAAATTTAAGTACATTCCTCTCTCTCTCTCTCTTTTTTTTTATTTCTTAATTTTTTTATTTTTTATTTTTCGACAGAGAGAGAGAGAATGCAAGCAGGGGGAGTGGGAGATGCAGGCTTCCTGCCAAGCAGGGAGCCCGATGTGGGACTCGATCCCAGGACCCTGGGATCATGACCTGAGCCGAAGGCAGACGCTTAATGACTGAGCCACCCAGGCGCCCTCTCTCTTTTTTTACTATAAGTACATCCAAATATTGCTCCTAGTAACTGACATGCACTGTCTCACAATACAGAAACTCTGATGGGTTATGCTTCCACTGATATTTTCATTCGTAAAAAGATGATTTAAAAATATGTCCATAGGGCGCCTGGGTGGCTCAGTTGGTTAAGCGACTGCCTTCGGCTCAGGTCATGATCCTGGAGTCCCGGGATCGAGTCCCGCATCGGGCTCCCTGCTCGGCAGGGAGTCTGCTTCTCCCTCTGACCCTCCTCCCTCTCATGCTCTCTGTCTCTCATTCTCTCTGTCTCAAATAAATAAATAAAAAAAAATCTTTAAAAATATGTCCATAAATTCTTTGACATGCCTCATTCTGAAAGGGGGAGGCTGACTTCTGCCCTCGAATGTGGGCTTGTTCGAGTGACTCACTAGTAACAACCAGGATGAGGCAGGAGTGATGTTGTGTGGCTTCTGAGGCTAGGTCATGAGAAGTGTCTCTCTGGACACTTGCACTGAAAACCAAGCCCCATGTTGTGAGGAAGCCCAGGCCACATAAAAGGCCACAGGTAGGTGTTGGGGCTGAGAACCTTTGGCTAGACCGTCAACCAGCAGCCAGCATCAATAGCCACACATGTGAGTGAATGAACCTTCGGATGCTTCCAGCACCCTTGCTTTCAAATCTCGCTGAGACGCCCGATGAGGTGGAACAGACCCAAGCCATTTCTATTATGCCCTGACTTGATCCTGACCTGCAGAAACCATGAGATATCACAAGATTGTTGTTTGGAGGTGACTAAATTTAGGAAACAATAGAGAACTAAAACAAGGACCATGTGAAATATTTGGCATAAAAATGGAGAGTAATTGAATGACAGACTCAGTAGCAATTTGCAGAAAGAGTTCAAAAAAGGGTGTTTAACATTCCGGACTCCCCAGAATTTCTTTTTTTTTTTAAAAGATTTATTTATTTATTTGAGAGAGAGAGAGAGAGTATATGAGATGGGAGAGGGTCAGAGGGAGAAGCAGGCTCCTCGCTGAGCAGGGAGCCCTATGCGGGACTCGATCCCAGAACTCTGGGATCATGACCTGAGCCAAAGGCAGTCGCCTAACCAACTGAGCCACTCAGGTGCCCCTCCCCAGAATTTCTTAAGTCTTCAACAGTTCATATGCAGTTGGGCTGATTTTCCTACAAATAGTTTAAGTTGCCTTAGCACACAGAAGAAACCTTTGGCAAACTGAAAAACCAAGTTGGCTCTCCTGTGCAAGGACTTGAGTGTGTCCGTGCTTAGCAGGAACACTTGAGTGTGTGAGGATGCGTGTGAGAATACCTCTAGGCCCAAGTCCCCCACTCTACCTATGACCTAATCGCTTTCTTTCTCACAATGAGGGCAAAACCATGAATCAAGAGAGTAGGAGAGGGAAAAGCTAGGCACACCATCCTACAGAGTAAATGTTGTGAGAATCCTATCCTGCAGAACAGAAGACAGAGGTTCAGAGAGGTGAGGATCACAACGCTCCGCAGAGAGGGTGAAAGCCAAGCCTCCAAACCAGCTCTGTTGGCTTCCAGCCTTCAGTGGACAAAAGAATCCCCCAGCATGCTCTTAGAGGTACAGATGCCCGGTCCCCACTCCAAGATTCAGGAAGTTTCAAGGAGCCTGGGCATCTGCATTTTTGTATGGGAGCCAACTGCTACCCCATCTCCTGGGGGAGTCTGGGTCTCACTTTGAGGGACACTGATTAATACTCATAACTGTGTCTTCCAAACAGGACCAGGTCTGGCAAGAAAAAGACCACAAGAGGTAAGCAAACTGGTGTAGATTAGAGATTCAGGAGACAGAACAACAGGATTAGTTATCTACTGTCGTGTAACCAGTTACCCCAGAACCTTGTAGTTTAAAATAACATTCGTGATCTCCATTTTGGTGGGTCAGGGACCTGGGCTGAGAGGCTCTCACAAGCCTTCAAACAATGTCAGGGCTGCAGTCATCTTGAGGGGCACAGGTAGCTGCTTCCAAGTTCACGTAGGTGGTGTTGGCAGGATTTGGTTCCTCAGGGGTGGTGGGTCTGAGGGCTCCAGTCCTTTCCCGGCTTTTAGCGGGAGGCTGCTCTCAGTTCTTGCCACGTGGACCTCTCAGTGGGGCAACTCACAGCCTGACGTCTTGCTTTATCAGAGAAGCAGAGAAGAGCCAGAGAAGAGTGCCAAGATGGAAGTCACAGGCTTTCGTAGCCTTCTCTTGGAAGTGTGGTCCCATCACTTTTGCCGATTCTAGTCATTATACAAGCGAGTCACGAGGTGCAGCCTACATCAAGGGGCAGGGAAGACCAGCAGGCAAGGATCATTTGGTGCCATGTCAGAAGCTCCCTATTTCAACAACCAAATGCAATGTGTGAACTTGGTTTGGGTTCCGATTTCAACAAACCAATGATACAGAGACATTTAGGACATAATCCGAGAAATTTGAACATGGACTATGTATCAGGTGATATTAAGGAATTACCATCATTTATTTAGATGTGACCAATGTCTGTGGTCATGTTAAAAAAATTCCTTATGTCTTAGAGGTATAACCTGAAGATATATATATTTTTAAGATGTTATTTATCGATTTGAGAGAGAGAGGGAAAGCATGAAGGGGGTGTAGGGGCAGAGGGAGAGGGAGAATCAGACTCCCTGCTGAGCAGGGAGCCTGACTCAGGGCTCCATCCCAGGACCCCGAGATCATGACCTGAGCAGAAGGCAGACGCTTAACCGACTGAGCCACGCAGGTGCCCCTATCCTGAAGAATATTATAAATGAAATTTTATGATGTCTGGGATTTGCTTTAAAATAATACAATAGCGGGACGCCTGGGTGGCTCAGTTGGTTGGGCGACTGCCTTCAGCTCAGGTCATGATCCTGGAGTCCCAGGATCGAGTCCCGCATCGGGCTCCCTGGTCAGCGGGGAGTCTGCTTCTCCCTCTGACCCTCCCCCCTCTCATGCTCTCTCTCTCTCATTCTCTCTCTCAAATAAATAAATAAAATCTTTAAAAAAATAAAATAAAATAAAATAAAATAAAATAAAATGATACAATAGCGGTTGGAGGAGGGGAGTGGAAACTAGATTAGTCATATGTGGGTAATGGTTACATGGATATGGGGGGCTGTTATACTGCTCCTACTTTTATATGTGTTCAAAATTTTCCACGATAGAGTTAAAAATCAAAGTGAATTGAAGCTAATAATGGTACAGTGCAAGTTGAAAGAACATACAGTTTCTAAAGCTGTTACATATCGATTGTATTTTAACTATTAGAAAAGACAATAAAAAAAGAAACATCAGATGACCATAAATTTGAAAAAAAAAAGGAAGGAGGGACAAAAAAAAAAAAAAAGAAGGAACGATAGAATTAGGCCTGGCAGGCAGCTGGCTGTGGGAGGTGACTGATTCCTGACCTCTGTTTAACCAAAGGAAGTGGGATTCAGGTCATTCTAGCAGAAGTGAGAGCTTTGGGCTGCAGCAAATCGAAGCCCCCAGGGCTTACTAGTATCTTTGAAGGACCAACTGGAGTTTAGAGTTTGCCCTGAGCCTACAGGGACGGGGAAGCTGGGTTCATTTCCGGGGAAAGGGCACAGAGGCAAGAGGCCCGGTAGCAGCCGGTGGGGAGGTATTACATGGGAGTTCAGGGCTCTCCATGGTGCTTTAGATGGATTCGGTATTGTGCAGGAGGTCACAGTCTGTTTTACAGATCCTAGAGTATGGGGAGAATAAACCCTAAACCCTCATCTCTAGACATTCTGGATTAGGCCAGGAATTTTGCATCATAGCTGCCTAGGATGGGGCTTGGCATACAAGAAGTGTTTAATACCCATTTATTCAATCTAGTGGTTGTGGTCCTCAACCAGATATGTACCTTAGAATTTTCCAGAAAACTTTTTTTTTTTTTTAAGATTTTATTTATTTATATGACAGAGAGACACAGCGAGAGAGGGAACACAAGCAGGGGGAGCGGGAGAGGGAGAAGCAGGCTTCCCGCGGAGCAGGGAGCCTGATGCGGGGCTCGATCCCAGGACCCTGGGACCATGACCTGAGCCGAAGGCAGACGCGTAACGACTGAGCCACCCAGGCACCCCTTCCAGAAAACTTTTTACACCATTTGATTTTTTACAGTCGTGTGTGATTCTTTATAAAGGTAATGTAGTCATTCTGGGACAGGTAACTCATTTGATTCAATATGCAAAAGGGTCAAAAAGGCATCTGATTAGGGGTGCCTGGGTGGGTCAGTTGGTCAGGTGTCTGCCTTCAGCTCAGGTCATGATCCCAGGACCCTGGGATTGAGACCCACATCAGGGTCTCCTTGCTCAGCGGGGAGCCCGCTTCTCCCTCTGCTGCTCTCTCTGCTTGTGTGCTCTCTCTCTCTGTGTCAAATAAATAAATAAAATCTTGAAAAAAAAAGGCATCTGATTAGTACAAGGGTTTCCTCCCACCTCTGTTCCCCAGCCACCCAGTTCCTCTCCCTGGAGGCAACCAAAGCTACTTGTTTCTTCTGAATACTTTCAAGGACGTATTATGTATATGTAATCAAAACTGTATGTTTGGATTTTGCCTTTTTAAAACAAACAGTAGCAAATCATACACATTATTCTGTACCTTTCTTTTTTCACTTAATAACGTTGCTCAACCATTTGCAACGACATGGGTGGAGCTAGAGAATATAAAGCTAAGTGAAACAAGTCAGAGAAAGACAAATGCCATATGATTTCATACATATGTGAAATTTAGGAAACAAAACAAAAAAAGCAAAGAGAAAAAAGAGTGAGAGAGAAAGACAAAGAAAGACTCTTTTTTAAAAAAGATTTATTTATTTTAGAGAGAGAGAGTGCACAGGCCCAAGTGGGGGGAGGAGCAGAGGGAGGGAATCTTGCTCAGCAGGGAGCCCGACAGGGGGCTCTATCTCAGGACCTGTGCGATCATGACCTGAGCTGGAACCAAGACTGGGGCGCTCAACGGACTGAGCCACCCAGGTGCCCCCAAAGAAACAAGCTCTTCTTTTTCTTCTTTTTTTTTAAGATTTTATTTATTTATTTGAGAGAGTGAGTGAGCAAAAGAGTGCAAGTGAGAGAGAGTGAAAGACAGAGAGAGTGAGCATGAGCAGGGGAGGAGCAGGGGAGGAGCAGGGGAGGAGCAGGGAAAGAGCAGGGGAGGAGCAGGGAAAGAG
>NW_023270763.1:16397883-16508161 GCF_011800145.1 Mirounga leonina | reverse complement strand
GAGCAGGGGAGGAGCAGGGAAAGAGCAGGGGAGGAGCAGGGAAAGAGCAGGGGGGAGGGAGAAGCAGACTCCTTGTGGGGCTCGATCCCAGGACTCCAGGATCATGACCTGAGCCGAAGGCAGACGCTTAACCAACTGAGCCACCCAGGCGCCCCTAGACTCCTAACCAACAGTTGAGAACACACTGATGGTTACCAGAAGGGAGAGGGGTGGGGGGATGGGGATTAAGTAGTGCCCTTGTCCTGATGGGCAGAGGGTGATGTATGGAATTGTTGAATCATTATATTGTACAGGTGAAACTAATATTTTTATAATTTTTAAAAAGTTGCTCAGTCATTTCATACTAGTTGTTTTTAAATTACAATTTTGTCTCTTTATTCTGTTTTTACAAGAAAGTGAACATGACTGGAATATAAATGTGAAAAGTTTCCAAGTAATATTCTGAGTTCATTGCATAATTTAAACCCGTATCTTCTATGTCTATTCTAAACTAGAAAACTTGGGGCGCCTGGGTGGCTCAGTTGGTTAAGTGTCTGCCTTCGATCAGGTCATCGTCCCAGGGTCCTGGGATCGAGTCCTGCATCAAGCTCCCTGCTGGCGGGGAGCCTGCTTCTCCCTCTGTCTCTGCCCACCTGCCCCCCCAACGCTTGTGTGCTCTCTCTCTCCCTATCTCAAATAAATAAATAAAATCTTAAAAAAAAATAAACTAGAAAACTTGTTGCAATTCTGTTCTTCTTCCCCCCTTATTATAGTGGTTTGTTGTTGATTGCGGTCAAATAAACATAACATAAAATTTATCATTTTAATCATTTCTAAGCGTACAGTTCAGTGGCATTAAGTGTATCCACATTCTTGGGCACCATGACCACCATATGTCTCCAGAACTTTTTTTCCCAAATTGAAACTCTGTACCCATTAAACAATAACTCCCCATTCCCTCTGCCCCAGGCCCTGGGTAACCACCATTCCACTTTGTCTCTGTGAATTTGTCCAAGTGCCCCAGATCAGTGGAACAATACAGTGTTGGTGCTTTTTTTTCTGGTTTGTTTCACTTAGCATCCTGTCTTCAGGATGTTGTGGCGTGTATCAGAATTTCATGCCTTTTTAAGGTTGAAAAATATCCCATTGTATATACACACCACCTTTTATCTACCCAGTCACCCATTGGCAGGCATTTAGTTTGGTGAATATGAATAATGCTGCTATGACCGGGGGTGTACAAGTATCTGTTCAAGTCTCTGCTTTCAATTCTTTTGGATACATACTCCAAAATGGGATTGCTAGGTCTTATGATAATTCTATGTTTGATTAACTAATTAATTACATGTCAACTACACGTTAAATTCATGGGTTTTTTTAAGATTTTATTTATTTATTTGACAGAGAGAGAGAGCGAGAGAGGGAACACAAGCAGGGGGAGTGGGAGAGGGAGAAGCAGGCTTCCCGCCGAGCAGGGAGCCTGATGCGGGACTTGATCCCAGGACCCTGGGATCATGACCTGAGCCGAAGGCAGATGCTTAGACTGAGCCACCCAGGCACCCCTCATGGGGTTTTTTTTGAGGACCTGCCATACTGGCCTCCACAGTGGCTGCAGTATTTTACATTCCTGTCAGCAATGCACAAGGATTCCAGTTTCTCCACATCCTTGCCCACACTTGGTATTTTCTGTTTGTTTGTTTTTATTTATTTTTAAGATTTTATTTGAGAGAGAGAGAGAAAGAGCAGTGGGGAGGGGCAGAGGGAGAGAGAGAACCAGACTCCCTACTAAGCAGGAAGCCCGAGATCATGACCTGAGCTGAAGGCAGATGCCCAACCGACTGAGCCACCCAGGAGCCCCTGTTTGTTTGTTTCTATTTTATTTTTTTTTTAAGATTTTAAAAACATTTATTTGAGAGAGAGAGCAGAGTGAGAGAGAACACAAGTTGGGGGGGAGAGGCAGAGGGAGAAGGAGAAGCAGGCCACGTGAAGCCACACCCATTGCTGAGCATTTCACTTCTGGGATCTTCACTAATCAGATCCAGGCAGCTTTTGGGGCACCTTGCCTTCTTTTTTTTTTTTTTTTAAAGATTTTATTTATTTATGTATGTAAGGAGAGAGCAGGAGGAGGGGTAGAGGGAGAAGGAAAGAGAGAATCTCCAGCAGACTCCAAGCTGAGCACAGAGCCTGACTCGGGGCTCGATCTTACGACCCTGAGCTCATGACCTGAGCCAAAACCAAGAGTCGGATGCTTAACCAACTGAGCCACCCAGGTACCCCAGGGGGCACCTTGCTTTTTGTGATGATTGATCCCAGAGCTGACCATCAACCTCTCAGAGGCCTTTTCTGTTCACTTGTCCACTTTAGGTCAATGTATATCAGACTTCTCTCTCCTTCGTGTGGATGTTGCCATCCCATATGACAACAGAAGAGCTCACTCAGCAGGTGTCTCCTAGTGGGTGCTTGCCCAGAAAATCCACTATATGGTGGCACTAACTTCCCCTAAGGCCCTTAGGAAGCTGTCCTTGTCATTAGGGTTGCTCACAAGTATTCCAGTTTTTCCAGGCATGTGGAGACATCTCTGTTCTGCCCCCTTTGAAGTTAGGTCAGGTTATGGATTGGTCAATACAATGTGAACAGAACTGTCACATGGAAACTCATATCAAGATGGAGCCTCTTCCCTGAGTGACTGGAAGGAGCAGACCACCCCCACCAGACATGCAGCATGAGTGAGAAACAGACCTTTGTTGTTATAAGCCACCCAAACTTAGGTGTTATTTGTTATCGCAACTTAACCTAGCCTATCCTGGCTGATATAGAAGCTATGAACATCTACAGAAATCTAGAAAAGATCGAGAAGGACAAGCAGCGAACAGCCTTCAGGATAGGGAGGAATTTCAGGATAAATGGGCTGCTCCAGCTCCTGAATTCAGTGTGCTCATTCCAAGGTTGCAGATAGTTCTGAAAGTAGGCAAGTGCCCTTCATTCCTTTTTAGCAGTTCCTCTAGATACTGAGTGGTCCGACCTATTTCTGAAACTGGTCTGTAGTCCTACAGTCCAGGCCCTCACAAAGAAAACCGCACCACTGAGTAGTCCTAAGCCATCCACTTCCAAAGTGTCTTAGACAAAATGCATAAATAAGGTTTATGAGCCTGGCACTGGGGTGCTATATATACAGTGTAAGAAATGGTCTTTACCCTCAATAGGCTTATACTGGTTGTCTCAGTTAATGGAGTGGGGCCCATAATATTTACATTAGAACTGAAGCAAGCTGGGGGGGGGGGGCGGGGGAGGGGACTGTGTTGAACTGGTGAGTACATGTCTTATCCAAAGGGGCAGCCGTTTGCTCAGGTCCACTTGTTTCTTGTACAAGGAACAGGGCCTCAGTATTGCTAGATTTCAGGAAAGTGGAAATCCATTTTTGCAGGAGAAATTTGTTGTCGTGCCGAACTAAGCATACACATCTGGCTGGATTTGATCTGTTTGTGGATGTTGCGGTAGTCCTCAGGATGGGTTCTGGAGTTCTAGGTTTGAATCCTGGCTCTACCACTCATCTGTCTGGGCCCCAGTTTCCTCATCTAGAAAATGGGATTCTACCTCATAGGATTCTTCTGAAGATCGGATGAGATCCTGAAAGCACTGAATTAATATGTGAAGTGGACACCTCATAAAGCTTACAGTGTAGTGAGTCAATAAATGAATTTCATCTGGGAATTACAGGAAGACTTCATTGGGGCAGTGGCATTTAAACAGAAACCTGAAGGATGAAGAGTAGAGAAGCGAGATGGGGGAAGGGGAAGGACCTAACAGGCAGTGGGAAAAGCCCTTGAGAAGGTCCTGAACAATCATCAAGCCAACGCTAAAGCAGCGAGGACACAGAGGAGACAATCATGTGGGAGCCAAGGATTTCCTGATAAGGTGGGAAATGGAAGGAGCCTCAGTTCAGCCTCAGGCCAGTCCCTGCAAACTTAAGACCCCACTACACTGGCCAGAGTTAACTTCCCCGGACAGAAAAACCACACCCACCAAGTCTTCCGCAGGGCCCTCTAACCCTCTTCTCTCAAACACAGAAGAGAGAGGAGAGCAGGGGTGCTGGCTTGGGGTCAGAAGTGAGTAGTTTTCCGGGCAGAGGAGGAAGATCAAGAAGACAGGTAAGAAGGCACAAAGGTGGGAAGCAGTCTCATTTGCTTTGGCAGCTGAGACGTCTAGAGGGATGCCTCCAAGCCGGGCTGGAGCTCAGGCTGGGCAGGACGCACAACCTACAACTTCAGGCTGAGCAATCTGGCGAGGATGCAGGACCTCAGTCAAATGGAGAATGGGCGCCCCCTGGGAGCAGTGCTCGGTAGTGGACGCTGGAGGACTCAGATGAGGGGGGCGGGGGGTGGTGTTGGAGGAGGGGGTGCGGCTCAAGATGGGGGCCGACTGCCTGCTACAGTTTTCTTCTCACAGCAGCTAACCCCTTCCGGCATGATGGATTCCTGGGATCCCAGAAGAGCTAGGCAGGAAGGGACCTCGAAAAAGGAACTACTAACACGTGCCCCGTGTCAGGCCCAGAGCTGGGCACTTTCGTGAACATTGTCCTAACACACCTAACTCTACTTGGAGGTAGGTATCATTATCCCCATTTTTCAGATGAGAAAACCGAGGTTTGGTGACTTCTCAAGGAGGGGAGGGGATTTTTTATGACTTCAGAGCCTCTTTCTTCCCTGGCGTCCTCACGACCTGGAAGATACCGATTCCATGAGGTTTGGGGAACAAGCTTTGGGTGTGAGGCGCCCAAGCTTTCCGAGGGGACAACAGCGTGATGGTACTTTCGGCGAGAACCACGCCTCCCTTGTCGCGACAATACTGATTACTGTTGCTTTCCTTTAAGAGCCTTACCCTCAAATACGAAGTCCTTGCCACACGCGGAGGCGGACATTATATATTCCTTAGATCTCCCGGACGTCTTTCTCCCTCACCCGCACTGAGCCCCACTAGTGACATAAATTCTCCCCATCCACTAGCGAGTGGAGGCGTGGGACTACAATTCCCGGCAGGTCGTTCAGAAAGAGGTGGTGGCGAGAGGAGGAAAGACACTCTCGCTTTCCGTAGGTTCGCAATTTGGCGTGTCCGCCGTGATGCACATTTCAACAGCCCACGTCCTTTCTCTGGAGAGCTAAGGAAGGGACTACAACCCCCAGCAGGCACTGCCGCAGAGAACGAGCCATGGGCCGCCATCATCATTGTAGTCCTTTCCCGCGTTTCCACAAGGGAACAGTCTTAGCGCATGGACTACAAGTCCCAGGTCGCCGTCTCCCCTTCCCTTCGACCGCCATCTTTGCTGGTTGTCCCCGCCCCCTTCCCCTTCCATTGTCTCGACCGAAGATAATAGAGCGGAGCTGGGAAGACTGCAACTCCCGTCAGGCTCTGCACCACCGGGAGGGGGATTTCGATGTTTCAGGCGGGCGAGGGGCCCAAGGTGGTAGAATGAGGCGACGGGGAGAGGCCAGGTAGCCTGCCATCTTTATGGTAGTCTCCTTATTCTCGTGGTTCCGCCATTCTTAAGGCACACTAGAAGGCTAGAAAACTACTATTCCCATCGCACCTCAAAAGACCGACTACTAGTCAGGTGTACGCCCCTCTTCCGCCATCTTGCTTGTAGTTCTCGTTCCTTTTCACCTTTCCATTGTTCCTGACGAGTAGAAATGGCAGCGGGAAGGCAGCAGATGGACTGCGACTCCCGTCAGGTACCACACACGCGGAGGGTTGTGGACAGGAGGGCGTGTGAGTGCCTGGGAAGGAGGTTGGGTCGGGGGAGAAGGCCATCTTGTTTGTAGTCATCGTTCCCGCTCCTTCTCTATCCTCTGCAACGGGGAGCCTCGGGGCAACCGGACTATAACTCCCGGCATCCTCGGCTCCCGGCTTGGCACGCCCTCCGCCATCTTCTTTGTAGTCCCCGCTGGCCCCAGCATCCCATTGTTCCCACGGTATCACCAGCGTCCGCAGGACTACGATTTCCGTCGTGCCCTGCGCGTGTTCGTCCTGGAAAGTGGAGGTGGTGGGGAGAGGAGGGGGCAGGGGGCGGGGTTCCTCTGGGAGAAGGAGGGAGTAAAGAGGAGGAGGAGGAGGGAAGGAGGAGGGAGGGGTGGGGGAAGAGAGGAGGAAGGAGGAAGGAGCTCAGGAGGGATGAGAGAGGCGGCCAGGGCCCCGGGCCGAAGCAGCGCGGGGCCGGGGGACCAGGGGGGCTGAGGCACCCCAATTGCCCCCTCCCCCTTTCCCTGCCCCCTTCCATCCTTTCCTTCCACCCTCCGGCTTGAGGAAGGGGATTTATTCAAATTTTATTTAAATCCCTATCTCTGGAGGGTCGCGCGCTGGGGGGAGGGGGAGAGGGCGGGGGCGCGCGCAGCCTGGGGGGGCGGGGCCGGAGCAGCTTCCTTCACCCCCCTCCACTCGCCCGGTAGCCCTAGGGCAGGGGGCCGCAGTCTAGGGGCGGGCCCAGGGGAGGGGGGCAGGTTACAGGGACCCCCCCCTCCCCGGGAACCGGCGGTGGGCGGGGCTTGAACCCCGGAAACGGTGGGGGGCCCAGGCCTGGCCCTGGACCCCTGGGCGGTGGGGGCCGGGAAGGGGCCAGTTAAAGGGCCGGGGGCGCTGGGGAGAGGCGGGGTGGGGGGAGGGGAGCTGTGACTCGGACCCCGGACTGAGTGGGGCCCGGGCAGAAGCTGAGCACCCTGCGCCCGAGGAGCCCCCGTTGGCCTGGGGGGGCTGAGGGACTGAGCCCCCCAGAGCAGGACCTCCCCCTGGAAGGGCCGCGCCGCAGCCCGTGGGAGGGCCTCGCCCCCGGCGCCCCCCATCTCCACTCGCCGCCGTCCCGGCCTCCGCCGGAGGGAGGGGCCGAGCGCCCTCGGGGGGCCGTGGACCCCGGCGTTCTGAGCGTTCCGCGCCCCGCGCCGCCCGGCCCCCCCGCCGCCGATGGCCGCCGACCCGCCGGGAGCTGCCGAGAAGGGAGAGATGGCTCCCGGGACACGTGTGAGGTGGGTTCATGCGGCTCCTCCTCACCCCCAGACCTGGGCAGCTCCCACTCCCATTCATCCTCAGCCCGGCCTCTCTCCACCTTCCCCGCCCCCAGCCTCGCCCTCTCTTTGCTCCAAACTCCTCTCATCTCCAGCCCTCCTTCCTGTTACCTCTCAACCCTGGGGAACTGGCCTTCCTTCCTAGACCCTGCTTCCCCTTGCAGACCCCCATCCCCGCCTGCAGTCGCCGCCCTCCAGGCCCCTCCCCTGGAGCGCTGGAGGGCCCCTTCCCCCCATGGATGGGTCTGGAAGTCCCTGGAAAGGGGGAAGCTAGGGTAAGACTCTGGCCACGAAGAGACCCCCTCCAGGCCTGCTGAGTCTGTATGGGATCTTGGAGGATCTGGTTTCCATGGGAAGGGGAGCCCAAGGGATTCTAGACAATTAGGGATGGAAAAGTAGCCTGGGAAGCTTGAGGGTGGGGGAGAAGACATGTAGGATTGAGCCCATCCTGAGTTCTGTGGAGATGTCAGGGTGGATTCTAGAATCCCAGGGAATCTGGGAGATTGCCCAGGCTGACCTGAGAGATCCAAGAGGAGGATGTCTTGGGGCAGAGGGAGCTCTGTGGGGAGCAGAGCAGTTGCGATCTTGGGCTGAGGAGGGGCTCTGAAGCAGCATGGGGGGGAGGTGGAGTGTCTCAGAGCCCTGGGGGAGGGCAAGCATCCCATTGGATCTGTTGACAATGTGTAGGTTTTGGGGGAAGAGAGATTGGGTGGTAGTTGTGTGCCAGAGAGAGAAAGGAGGGAGGAAGAAAGGTCTAGAGCTTCTACCCAGGAATTTGTGGGTATCTTGGAGGTAAGTCTGGGGGAATTTTAGGTGGAGTGCATTTGGATACCAGGGGAAGAGTTGGGGCCTCTCTAAGGTAACTCCACAAACTAGTAGGAGCCCTGGCTTTCCAAGGAGCTTTGGTGTGGGGATGTCAGTGCAGAGGCCCCAGTCCCTTTCTCCCCCGGCTGGGCAAGGGGATGCTGAGGAAGTGTGAGGAAAGAGGAGTGAGGTCAGGAAGCCGGTTCTCAGGCTCCCAGAGGAGCCAGGTGAGCGCTTTGGAGAGAGGCCTTGAGTAGAGGGAGTGGTGCTCCCTCCCACCCCAGGAGGGACAGTCTCCTTGTTCCTTGTCTCCCGGGGGTAGGAGAGCAAGCTCTGGCTGCCTAGGAATGGGGGGAGCTACCAGGAGTTTCCCAGGCCAGGGCCTTCCCTGACCCTGCTTCCGTTGACCCACAGCCCTCGGCGTTGCTGACGCCCCCAATGTCGTCGAGCAGCCGGGGGCCGGGGGCCGGAGCGCGCCGACGCCGAACCCGCTGCCGCCGCTGCCGGGCCTGTGTGCGCACTGAGTGCGGGGACTGCCACTTCTGCAGAGACATGAAGAAGTTCGGGGGGCCCGGGCGCATGAAGCAGTCGTGCCTGCTCCGGCAGTGCACTGCCGTGAGTTCTGCCCCCAGCCCACCCGACACCCCCGGGGCTTTGGGTGCCCTTCCCCAGCCGGCCCACGAACCTTTCTGGGCTGGCTGCTTCCTGGCACACACTGTAGAGTTGCTTTCTGTTCAGTTGTCCATCAGGCCCGTTTTGGTCTCCAGTTGCAAGCGGGGGGTGATGTTAGGGTACCCACAAGAATCTAACCCCGTGCTTACCTTCACGTTTTTGCCGGCTTCGGAGGCACAGACCCATAGAGAGCTCAGCTCAGCCCCTCTTGTGCTCCTTCCTGGAGGAATCTGTGCACAGGGGCGCACTTCCGGAGCTGGCCCAAGGGAATAGGTGTTAGCCTTCTCCGGCCTCTTCCCCACCTGCCAGAGTGGTCTCGGATTTGAGGCCAAGCTTACCCTTTGTGTGACCTTGAACAGACACTTTGAACCTCAAGGTACCTTTCCTGTGAAACATTTCCTCTGCTGAGTTGTAAAGATGAAGAAAGAGCGTGGATGTGAGTGTGCCCAGCACACAGTAGGTATCAGAGAACATGGGTTTCTTCCTTTGAGCCCCCTTTGTGGCCCTTCTCCAGCAGACTTGAGGAGCCAGCATCCTGCACCCCCTCCTGGAGGACCGCCGCCTCCTTTTTCCTCCAGCCCCTCTGCTGCCTCTTTACCCTACAGCCCCCCTCTTCTCTTTCTTTGTCCTCCAACCCTTGCCTCACTTTCCTTTTCCTCCTTTCCCTACCTCTTTTTTACCTTGGGCCTGCCTCCCAACCTTCAGCATCCCTCACATGACTCCATATTACCCTGTTCCCTCCACCAAAGTCAAGTTGTCTGAGGGCTGCTCTCCCCTAGGACCAGCCAGCTGCCTTTAGCATGCCCAGGAGTCTTGCCAAAACCTGATTCATTGTAGGGTCCAGAGCAACCCTTGGGCTGCCCATTGTGCAAACTCAGAATCATCCCAAGCTGCGGCCACGTCCCCTGCAGCTCTCTCTTTCAACAGTATTGTCCTGTTTGCCATGGTTTCTATCCTTCCCCAAAGCCAGCAACAGTTTCAGGGTCACACACACAGACCCTGACTCCAGCTGCAACATTTGCAACAGCGATAACAACTATGTATCCAGTGCCTCCCCGAGTGATCTCATTCTTCCAGAGGTCTTGCAAAGGAAAAATGCCTAGCCCCATTTTACAGGTGGAGAAACAGACGCCAAGGAGGTTAAACCACTTGCTCAAGGTCATACTGCCAAAAAGGAACAAATTCAAGATTTGACCTAGCTTGACCCATGGGTTCTGAACCTCACCCAGCAGCTGGCCAGGCTCCCCAGAAGAAAGGGTCTTCCCCCTGTCGCTTGCTTTCGGGGTCCCTAATACTCCCTCTTCCCCAACAGCCCGTGCTCCCACACACAGCTGTGTGCCTCTTGTGTGGGGAGGCTGGGAAGGAGGACACAGTAGAGGGAGAGGAAGAGAAATTTGGTTTGAGCCTCATGGAGTGTACAATCTGCAATGAGATCGTCCACCCTGGCTGCCTGAAGGTGACGGCCCTGGGGGCCCTGGAGTCTGAAGGTGATGGCCCTGGGGAGCGCTGCCTCTGGGTTTACTGGCACCCTACATCCACTCCCTGCCCTCTGCCTACAGATGGGGAAGGCTGAGGGTGTCATCAATGCGGAGATCCCTAACTGCTGGGAGTGCCCTCGCTGCACCCAGGAAGGCCGGACCAGCAAGGTAGGGGTAGGGGCTGGGCTGGGTGCTGGGTTCTGCGTAGACAGTGGGTTGGGGAGCTGGAGAGAACCTCAACCCCAGCTTCCATCTCCCCAGGATTCAGGTGAGGGACCAGGCCGCCGCAGGGCTGACAACGGCGAGGAGGGCGCCAGCCTGGGGAGTGGATGGAAGCTGACGGAGGAGCCGCCGCTTCCACCACCCCCACCCAGGCGCAAGGGCCCCTTACCTGCTGGGCCCCCCCCAGAGGACGTGCCTGGGCCCCCCAAAAGAAAGGAGAGGGAGGCAGGGAATGAGCCCCCCACCCCAAGGAAAAAGGTGAGCCAGGGAGCATGCTCATTAGGTCCAGCCCAAGGGATTCTGGGAACGGTAGTGTAGTTCCTTTTTGGGGAGGGTGGGCCTGGGAGGCTGCGCTCTGTGGGTTCTCCAAGGGGTTGTTGGGGGATGTAGTTTAGGAAATGTTGGGCGGGGAGGGTGGAGCATGCTCGGTAGGGAGGAGAGGTACAGGTGAGGGGCAACTGGCACTGGGCAGGGAAGCTTTGGGAGCCCTGGGTGCTTCAGGTAGGAGGGAGAGAGCATGCTCAAATTAGCTGCTACCGAGGAGGAAGGAGGGGCTGGAAAGGGCCTGAGGGGGAAGAAAGAGAAGAGGAGAGCATGCTCAGTGAGCCAAGACACTGGTTGGAAGGTGAGCATGCTCAGAGTTCTTCCTGAGATGCGGGCTTCTGGGATTTGTAGTCTAAGAAGCGAGCATGGATCTTAGTTTTGTGGACAATGAGGGGCTAATGGGGCCTCTCCCTTTCCCCATATTTCCCTCTTGCTCTGGTAGGTGAAAGGAGGCCGAGAGAGGCACCTGAAGAAGGTGGGTGGAGACGCCTGCCTCCTCCGAGGATCGGACCCAGGCGGCCCCGGCCTTCTGCCCCCCAGGGTTCTGAATCCGAGCCAGGCTTTCTCATCCTGCCACCCTGGGCTCCCTCCCGAGAACTGGGAGGTGTGCCGGGGACCTCCACCCTCCCCCTCCCATCTTTCCTTGCCCTATCCTCCACCCTGGAGACAGAGATCTGTCCCTTCCTGCTCACCTTGTCCTGCCCCTGCCCCATTTGGCCACAGTGGCATCTGGACCCCTGGGAAGAGTGGAGGGGGAGAGGTGGGTTGGGGCCAGCCCACAGGACTTTCCAGGAACCCCTCGGGTGTCATCTGACCCATTTGCGTCATCTTTCCAAACCTTAAAGGGAAAAGAACTGAGTTCAAATCCCTGCCCACTGACTCCCTGTGTGGTCTTGGCAACTTGTCAGCTGCTCTGAGCCTCGGTTCCTCATCTGTGAAGGAGAGGATACTACCTATCTTATCCACCCATCCCACAGAACTGTTTACATCTAATGAAAGTAAATGAGATTTGTGAACTGTGAAATGTACTTAGATTTGAGGAAGATGAGGCCCAGAGAGGTTAAAAGACTTGCCCAAGGTCCCACAGCAAAGCTAGAATTCAGATGTCATTTTGCACTGACACATGAATGCAAGGGTCTGCCTGATTGTGTTCAAATCCTGCGTCTGCCATTTGTCAGTTTGTAACCTCGGGCAAGTCACTCGGTCTCTCTGAGCCTCAGTTTCCTCGAGTGTAAGAAGAGTGGTCCAGGTTGCCACTCCATTGGAGCACTGTGAGGATGTGAGTCCGTGAGTATGAGGTGCTCTGGCACTCTCACATCGTTGAGTAGACCCTTGGAATCACCTAGTCCAGCGTTCTGTGTTGTAGATGATGAGGCCGGGGCTTCCCAAGGTCACACAGAGAGGTGGTAGCCGAGCCGATACTCAAAACGACATCTCTAAGTGTTCTCCGTATTTCACTGCCTTTGGAAACTCATAAGCTATTGAAACCTGGAAGGCTTCTAATTCTTTGCATCAGTGCCTTCACGTGACAGATAAGGAGACTGAGGTCCAGAGAGGGACATGATGCGGCTGAGGCCTCACGTCGTTCAGGGGCAGAGCCATGGCTGGAACCCAGGACTGTCTCTTGGGCTGCTCATCCCCTGCTGACTCCTCAGGGCAGGGAGGTGGGCAAGTGCGTGCCAGGCCCTAGAACAGCCTCCCCCCATCTCCTTGCAGAAACCAAAGCCGCCTTTGGCCTCTGCTGAGGGCCCGGCAGCGCCATCCCCGTCCCCACAGAGGGAGAAGCTCGAGCGTTTCAAGCGCATGTGCCAGCTGCTGGAGCGGGTCCCTGACACCTCCTCGTCCTCCTCGGACTCGGATTCCGACTCTGACTCTTCAGGCACATCGCTCAGTGAGGAGGAGGCCCCTGGCGAGGCCCGGAATGGGCGACGGCCGGCCCGGGGCAGCTCGGGCGAGAAGGAGAACCGCGGGGGGCGGCGGGCTGTGCGCCCCGGCAGTGGGGGGCCCCTCCTCAGCTGGCCCCTGGGCCCCGCCCCACCGCCCCGGCCCCCACAGCTGGAGAGGCACGTGGTCCGGCCCCCACCTCGAAGCCCTGAGCCCGACACGCTGCCTTTGGCCGCTGGATCCGACCACCCGCTGCCCCGAGCCGCCTGGCTTCGTGTCTTCCAGCACCTCGGGCCCCGAGAGCTGTGCATCTGCATGCGAGTCTGCCGGACTTGGAGCCGCTGGTGAGTGGCGGGGACGGGCCTAGGTCCCCACTTGCCGTATGACCCGCGACAGCCAGTTACGATCTCCCTGGGTCCTGTTCTTCCGTTGATCATACTCCTGTAGCATGGATGTTTTCTAGTCTGATACTTGCGTATTTGCTGCGTGCAAAGCCACTTTCCGTTGTTGGGGCTCATTTAACTCTCATAACAACTTTGTGAGGGTAGGGCCTATTATTCCTTTTTTACAGATGAAGCTGAGGTCAAGGTTGTGGAGAGGAGGTAGGAGAACCAGGAATTTGAACCCAGGCCCCATGGCTCCAGAATCTTTGCTCCTAATAACCGTCATTTAGGAGCGTTAACGTGGCAAAGCAGAGCGCTAAGAGCTGTCGCACGTCACCCCGTTTGCTTTGCACAGTCCTTTCTCTGAGGACGGGCTCACTAGAGGTCCCCTTTACACATGAGAAAGCTCTTTGCTGAGGTGACCCCTGCCCTCTCGGAGGCAGCCATACTTCAGGCTCCTGACTCCCCTTGTCACTTTTCTATGCCCCGGAGCCACCACCAGCTCCCTCTGTCTATCCTCCCCCCATCTCCCCCCTGCTTCCTGAACCTTGCTTGTTCAGACATGTCGGTCATCCTCCCAAGCCCCTGGTTTCCCTCTTCAATCCTGCCCCTGACAAAGTCCTCCCCCAGTCCCATCAGACTCCCACTGCACCCTGTTCCCCTCACGGAGCACACAGAGGCCTTCCACACGTTGACGAGCCTTCACTCATTTATTCACACTCATGTTCTCATCGCTTGTTAGAGTGGGGCAGATACTGTGTCTGTTTTATCTGCGTGTTCCCAGCACAGGACGAGGGCAGTGGAGGTGCCCGAGAAGTAGTTCATTAAATGAGTACATTAGGCTCTTTCCCAGGCACTTCCTGTGCAGCAGGCGTCCTGGTGGGCACTTTGCAAATTGTGGGCTGCCTCGTTCCTTGTAATCGCAGCCCTGTGGGAGGATGAGGGACACCTGAAGTCACAGCGCAAACTGGTGGCTGAATTTGAACTCAACTCCTTTTCCTTGGGACTCTGGGGCACTAGCTTGCACCTCTGGTCTCTGTGGAGGCTGGAGAGCTGAGAGGATGGGAGTGCGGGCTCTGGAAGCAGATTGCCTGTGTTTGAGTCTTACTCTTCCCCTGATAAGCTGACAGCCACTGGGCTAGTTTCTTAACTTCTCTGTGCCTCAGTTTCTTCTTCATCTGTTAAGCCAGGAGAACCAAAGCATTTACTTCGTAGTGTCTTTATTTTTATTTATTTATTTTTATTTATTTATTTTTATTTTATTATGTTGTGTTAGTCACCATATGTTACATCATTAGTTTTTAACGTAGTGTTCCACGACTCACCGTTTGCGTACAACACCCAGTGCTCCATTCAGTACATGCCCTCCTTAATACCCATCACCGGGCCAACCCAGCCCCCCACCCCCCTCCCCTCTAGAACTCTCAGTTTGTTTCTCAGAGTCCATAGTCTCTCATGGTTCGTCTCCCCCTCCGATCTCCACCCCCCCTTCATTTTTCCCTTCCTGCTATCTTCTTTTTTTTTTTTTTTTTAACATATAGTGTATTATTTATTTCAAAGGTACAGGTCTGTGATTCAACAGTCTTACACAATTCACAGCGCTCACCATAGCACATAATCTCCCCAATGTCGTAGTGTCTTTATGAGCTAATGTACATAGAGAACCGAGGACAGTACCCAGGAAGTAGAAACTACTCAGTGCCCTAACTGTAACCTGTATTATTCATTCAGTTACAAATACTGACTGAAAGCACAGACTTTCTGAGTGCGGGCCTGGGCCCTTGAGGAGCTCCCAGTCAGCCTTCAGCACAGGAGCAAAGAGAGCGGTTGCTGGGAATCACCACCCCTGCACATGTAGTGTTCGGGGATATGTTGCTGGGGCCTCTTCAAGGCCAGCTCTGTGCTTGGCACGGGGGAATCCAGGACTGAAGAGGCCTTAATTTCTACCTCAAGGAGAGACTTGTGACTGGAAGTGGACAAAGCAGAGAGGCTGGACGGCACAGTGATTTCCAGCTTGGGCCCTGGAGTCTGGCACCCATGGGTGTCATCCACTGTGACTCCTGTCCTGCTTGAATATATAGCTGTGGATGGATAGCTCTACTTTTCAAGGCTTGTTTTCTCATCTGTAGTCTGGGGTTCATACTAATACCCTGTGGGGATTAAATGAAGTGGTTCTTGCAACGCACTTATCGCAATACCTGAAAGGTACTAAACACTCAATAAAATGGTCGTTTTTGGTAAGGACGAGGGTAGGGCGGAGCAGAGGTACAGTGGGACCAGTCAGGAGGCTCTCTCAGGTCTAGGCGCAGAAGTAGGGGCTGGAGGGGTAGAGAGGAGGGACTGGGGCTGAGAATTTTTTAAGAAGCAGAATGGCTTGTGTTTGGTACCTGGGCAGCAGGGTGATAACTCTTCAGCTGAGTTTCTGGCCCACAAGCCTGGGTGGGCAGCAGCGCTATTCCCCAAGCTCGGGAATACCAGAGGAGGAGCAGGTTCCGGGAACGCGAAGTGCTCAGATTTGACACGTTTGGTCCGAAAGGCCTGTGGGCCAGTCAGGAGCTGGCAGGACGGCAGATGCATGTACAGGTCTGATGCTGGAAGGATCCAGGTTTGGAAGTTTTCCCCCTGCAGGTAGCAGCTTCCAGAAAGAGGAGAGAAGACAGAATGTCAGTATCTGTGAGTTAGAGAAAGACCAACCAGAGACATGAAGGAGATGGTGGAAGTGTCCTGCAGGAGAGAGATTGAGGAAGGAGTGAATGATAAGAGTGTAGGATGTTGGCAAGAGGTCGTGGGAGACCAAGGACCGACCACAAGCGGCAGTTGGATTTGCTACATGAGGCCCTGGTGTCCTTGGCTGTACTACGTGGGAGTAGGGCACCAAAGCCAGGTCACATGGGGTTGAGAACATCAGCTCCAAGGCAGGCACTTGATCTGTTCGTTGTGGTGTCCCTAGTTTCTAAGATGGCGCCCGGCATCCAGTAGGTTCTAAGATAGTACTGGATGGATGGATGGATGGATGGATGGATGGATGGAAGGAAGTGAGGAAACCAGGATGGTGTGAGGGAAGAGGCAGTGAGGGTGGAGCCAGAGAGAAATTTGTAGGTGGGAGAGCAGGGAGTTGCAGGCTTTCCTGTCTGGTGGCTTTTATCTCTTGGAACTGGGAGGCAAAGTGAATGTACCAAGAGCGAGGGGAGGGGAGCAGGCAGAGGAAGCATGGTAGAGTTGTTGAGGCTCAGAAAAGAGGGTTGGAACTTTGGGGGACATGGGCAGAGGGTGGCAAGGAAGGGACTGGACCCCAAGGTCAAGGCCAGTTGGGGCTGGGAATAAAGGCCTGGAGACTGGTGGATAGGAGGACAGTGGTGGCATCGGGGAGCCCAGCGAGCTGAGAGGAAAGAACCAGGCTGTGAGCTCCTACCAGTTGGGCTGGTACATCCACATCCCCAAAGGGCCTCTGCAAGACAGAGGCTTAGGACTAGAATTTCGGATTTGGGAGGTGGGCTTAATAGGGGGCTGACTGGGTCGGGGTGGCTGGAGGCTAGGGTAAAATGAACTGGGTTAGGGAACTCGGACATCAAGCCCTGATGCTCCCGGATGAGGGCAGGCCGTGCCTCTTAGCAGTTCTTCCTGCCCCTCACCTTAGTGTCATTCCGCAGCTTAGAAAGGACCCATGCATGGTTCCCTGCTGCCCTCACAGTGAACTCTCACAGCCCTGTTGGACATTTGCACACGTATGGTATCTCAGTGCCTGCACTAAATGACGGTCCCACTGGGCATTGCGGCCTCCTTGCCACGGCGTGCCACCCCAGTCTCCTCTGCAGTCTCCCCCCCTGCCCCTTCCTCAGACACAACTCAGGTGCTCAATCCAGACCAGCTTGGGTTAAAACCTGGTTCTGCTGCCACTTAGTAGCTGTGGGACCTCGAACAAGTTTCCCAACCTCTCTGGACCTCATTTTCCTTAACTCTAAAAAGGAGGTTATAGGGGCGCCTGGGTGGCTCAGTCGTTAAGCGTCTGCCTTCGGCTCAGGTCATGATCTCAAGGTCCTGGGATCGAGCCCCGCATCAGGCTCCCTGCTCAGCGGGGAGTCTGCATCTCCCTCTCCCTCTGCCTCTCCCCACTGCTCCTACTCTCTCTCTCTCGCTCTCTCTGTATCTCTCTGTCTCAAATGAATAAATAAAAAAAAAAATTCTTTAAAAAAATAAATAAGTAAAAAGGAGGTTATAGTAATAGTATTTACCTCCTAGGGCTGTTGTGAGGTTACCTGCCTAATGCACAGACCAGTACCTGGCCCATAGTAAACCCTTGATGAACACTAGGTATTAATGCCGTAGTCCTCCCCATCTTTATTATTATTAACCCTCATTATTAAGGTGAGGTGTGGATTGCCCTTTGTTCCTGCTGCCTGAGTTTCTCAGAGCGCTCCGTTTTCTCTCTCTATCCTAGGCCTGGACACTGGTTCTTCCCCATCTGGAACATACATTCTCTTCCCTCTTCTCACTGTCTCCCTGGGAAGCGCCCTGTCCAGTCCCCTTGTTGATTCTGACTATATCCCTTGCTGCTTCAGTTACCGTGGACTGGCTGTGTTTCCTCCACTTTCCTGACAGTGCAGTGGAGGCTGGACACTTAGGATCTGTAGGGCCCTGAGTGATTATTGGCTGCCACTCTGAGGTTTAAACCCAGTGTCCTGGTCATTCAAGGGCAAAGGGACCAATTAGTTCAAGCCAAGAAAAGTCATGGGAGACTTCCCGGAAGAGGAGACACTGGGACTGAGTGTTGAAAGCTCTGGGTTGGTTGGCGTTTCGGGCAGAAGCACAACATGTACCAATATATGTTGGCACCAGGCAGCATTGTGTGTCTATCGGCGGGCAGGTGGTTGGGTGTGGCTGTTGTGGAGTATGATACAGAAGCAGTTGGGGGCCTGTGTGTGCCCCCAGGGGGGAAGGGTTCCTTTCTAGCCATGGAAGACCCAAGGGCTTCAGGGTGGTCGTGGCAGTTGAGCTGAGACTGAAGCCTGAGTTGGAGTGGGCAGGATTTCACCGAGGGGAATGAGAAAAGGGGCAGAAGCTCGGTTGAGGGTAGGCTGGGTTTTTTCCTTTTCTGTTTTGTAATGGGAGAGACTTGCAAGTGGTTATTGGTTGAGTGGAAGGAACCAGGAGAGGGAGAGGCTATAATACCAGGAGAGGGGGGAAAAGGAGGAAAGGGGGAAGGGGCGGCAGGCGGGACCAAGAAGTGGGGTTGTTTGGATTAAAGCCTTAGTGTCTGTGCCCCCAGTAATTCCCTAAAATGTCAGATGGGGCTCTGTGGAGAACGCCTGGGAGTTTCAAGTGGCACAAAACCATGGCTTAATCCTTCTATTAGTTTTGAAAAGGAAGTCTCTCCATTGCGTGCTATTGTATCTTTAACACCTCTCTAATACTTATCTCCCTGTTTAACAAAAATAGTCTTCAGGTGGTAGCCTAAAGCCTAATAATCCCGGTCGGTTTTTATTGTACGTATTTCCAAGGTTAACATTTTTATGTGAAGCAATACTGGGTTTAAGTGCAAGGAGGGGATCGATTGAAAGATAAATTCACATTCTGAGAGAAGGGGATAGCAACTAACTGGAGTTGGTAACCACTGCTCCAGCCCAGGGCTTCTCGAAGGGAAAGCTCTCAGAATGGAGGGTGGGAGGGAGGTCACACACAGCTTCCTGGGCCTTCCCCACCCCTGCTGCTTCTGACACAGTCCGGCTAGCCCAGTGGGAATTTCCTGACATGCTTTTGAGAACTGGAAGAGAGTTTTCAGACTAAGTCTTGATGAACTCTAGTGTGCCACAAAGTGTTCACAGATGACCTTGGGAGAGGTGGGGAAGGGTTCCTTGGTAAAGTTAAGTTTGGGAGGCCCTTCTCTGGTTCACTGCTTGTCGGATCCGTCAGGGCTCTCAGGGATCAGAAAAGCTGTTTAACTTTGTGTAGGCCTCATTCATCTTTGGAACTTTGATTCCTGGGCCCTACCATGCCTTCCATAAACATTGAGTGGATAAATGAAAAGCTGTAGATGATGTGTGTTGTTGGGGAGTGCTCAGTGGAAGCTTCAGGGACTTCATGCCGGCTTCGCACCATTCATTCATGCAACAAATGTGCAACAGATAACCCCTGGCACAGTGCCAGGTACTGGCGCTACCAAAGGGGAAAAGCCGTCCTGCCCTGGTAGGGCCTACATTCTAGTTGGAGGGACACAGTAACCCGAGACAGGAGGTAACAGGGCTGGAAGTCGAGCCTTGGGCAGCTGGCCATCAGAATGGGCCAGATGTGGCTCAAAGGCAGAGATGAATAGAGGAGATGAGAAGTTCCCACGAGTCACCGTAACTTAGCCAGGGAGAACTCCAGAAGCACAAGGTGGGGCTGGTGACAGATCCCTTTGGTGTTACGTCAAATACAATGTGTAGGGTGTTTGTGTCTTTGGCCGAATGCTTTATAAGCTATAAGGTCTACAAACTGCAGTGACCTCATTTGATCTCACAGTAGCCCTATGGGGCAGTCTGAGTCTGGATCATTATCTTCATTTTACAAGTGGAGCGTCTGAGGCTCAGGGAGAGGAATGGGCCTGCCTGGGGTCTCGCATCCAGTTAGTGATGAAACTGAGCCCCAAACCCAGTGCCCTTGGCCCGAGGCTGGGTACTTCCTGCCACCCCTGCTGTCTTTGTGGGCCAGAACAGAGCTGTGGCCAATGAACCCTTGAAGTAGGGAGTTTCGCAGGCTCCCTAAGAGCTGAGGGCTCTGTCTCCCTCTTGTGGCTGATAGGTGCTATGACAAGCGTCTGTGGCCTCGAATGGACCTGAGCCGGCGAAAGTCACTGACCCCACCCATGCTCAGTGGTGTGGTTCGTCGCCAGCCCCGAGCCCTGGACCTCAGCTGGACAGGTGTCTCCAAGAAGCAGCTCATGTGGCTTCTGAACCGTCTGCAAGGTAGGGTGGGATGGCGAGGTAGGACAGGGTGAAGAGGGAGACAGTGCTGGGATGGAGCACCAACTTCCTGACCTCCCCTGCCCAGGCCTGCAGGAGCTGGTGCTCTCTGGCTGCTCCTGGCTCTCTGTCTCCGCCCTGGGCTCAGCCCCACTGCCGGCCCTGCGGCTCCTGGACCTCCGCTGGATTGAGGATGTTAAAGACTCCCAGCTCCGCGAGCTGCTGTTGCCTCCACCAGACACCAAACCAGGTGTGGCGTCTGTTGGCTCATCTGTAGAATGGGTTGGGCAGGGGAAGGGGGCGGGTATGAGGCCTCCAAGGTCTCTTCCGGCTCATGCTGGATGTTAAGAGATTTGAAGAAAGGGCAGAACGCATGAATTTGGTTAGGAGGCCTTGCTTGGCCACTGTTCATTCGTTTACTTCCCTGCTATGCATTGGGCCCTGTGATAGGAGCTGTGAGGGAACAGAGATGAAGGGGAAGTGGCCCCTGCGCTCCAGAGGGGAGATGATTATGTGATGAAACACGGTATAGGACAGGAAGATGGCATAAGAATTCTGGAAGAAGCCAGTGGCCTGGCCGATGGCAGATAGGAGTGAACTCACTGGGTGTGGTGGGCGCTCCTGAAGAGCCTCCTCCAGAGGGGGCAGCGGCAATGGCCATGGAAAATGCAGGCCCAGGATGACCAGTCACTTCCGTTCATCAAGAGGAGCCAGACACGTGGATTTTCCTGTGAAATATCCTTGATTTTAAATGACAGCAGTTAACTTAACATTCTTTTAAAATTCATGTGTGGATCAGTACGTATATGGCTGAGCAATAGATTTGGCTCCTGTGCCCCCTTGCCCTACGGGAAAAGGATAAGGGTTTTCCTGAGGGAGTGGAGCAGAAGGAGGGATCCAGTTGACTTGGAAGGTTGCATCAGGGTGGTGGTATCTTCTCCCGTCAGGCCTGCTACCTCTTCACCCTGGGTCAGGCCCGGGTACCCTGTCAGGTAAAGACAGCTTTTACTGTTGGACACATACTCTGGCCTTGGCCCTATATAGGGCCCTGGAGACCTCAAACAGCCCCAGTCCCTACCCTGGTAGAATCCCAGTAGCGCAGAAGAGAGAGAATCAGAAACAGAAGGTTACGGGGTGGTACAGTGGAGGATGTGGTTGGGCATGGGGAGCAGAGAGAGAATCCCTCCTTGAGGAAGTGCTGTTTGAACTGAGTCCTGAAAGGGACAGGGTTGTCCCAGGGAGTGTGAGGCAGGAGTAAGCACTTTCGTAGGGAATGAGGCCCATACTGGTAGAGGGGAATGCTGGGAGCAGAGGCTGGTCACAACGGAGGTATGGGTTAGGAGCACTGAGGCCTGGGGGTTCCTTCCTTGTCTAGCCAGGAGATGGGATGCTCACAATAGCTTCTCTTGCCAGGGGAACCATCCAGAAGGGCAGATCTGTCCGTGTCAGCCCTGTGCTCTAAACTCCTCCTCATAATCTCCCAGTGCTCTTTGGATAAAGACTAATACATTGTCACTAAGGCCTGGTGTGGTCTGGCTCCCACTGACCTGTGCCATCCCCACATTTCAGCCTCTTCAGCCTCCTTGCCAAGGTTGCCTCCAGCCCTCAGGCCTTTGCTTAGTCCTCTTTGTCTAGAATGCTGTACCCCCCTTTGTCTAATTAACACCTAATCATTCTTCAGGCCTCAGCAAAAATGCCACTTCCTCCTAGAAGCCCTCCATAATCCTCCCCCCCCCCCCCCGCCCCGAGATCAGGGTTCCTTTAGAGCTTGAGAGCGGTTCCCTCCCAGCTATCACTGCATGGTGGTGAAGTGATTTGATGAACACCCATTTCCTCTCCCTGAGTTCTAAGCTTTGGGAGGGCAGGGGCTGTGCTCACCCCAGAGCCTTGCTTTCACAGCTCACTTTTCAGTTCCCTTCTTCCCACTCCACCGCCCCCTTCACAGTAGCCTTGGAAGGAGGTAGAGAAGCATCTAGGATTCTTCTTACTATCTGGACAAGGCACCAGAGGCTCAGAGGGGTTGACTGACTGCTGCAAGTCACACAGAGCTAGACCGGAGCACTCCCCGTTGCCCACTCTCACCGGAATCGGACTGAGCCAGGAAGATTTGGGTGGGGGTGAGGGTGGGCACTGGGAACCGTGGATTCCAGAAGGTGAGAAAGTGCTGGTTGGTGGGCACCGTGATACCAGTTCCTCCTGCCTGAACTACCTCAGGAGCTTGCAGAGATGAGCCTTCCAGGCCCTGAGACCTATTGTAGTGTTGGGACTCTACACCCACTTTTCTTATCTTGGCTCCCTGGCTCTGGGCAGCATTCCTTGAGCAAAACTTAAAGTTCTTCTATTTCCTTATTTTTGTCCCTGCTGTTCTCTGCCTGGCCTGCTCTCGTCCCACTTCTCACATTCAAATCCTTGAAAGCCCAGCTTAAATGCTGCCACCTCAGTGAAATCCTTGCAGATGCCCACTTCCCCTGCCCAAGCCAGAAGTGACCTGTCTGTCCTCTGCTTCCCTCTAATGACTTTTAGCTGTGGCCCACGATTGAGGGCATCTGTAGATGTAGCCCCTTCCCAGGCTCTCAGCTCCTCAAAGGAAAAAACGAGGCAGAATTCAGTTTGCCAAGTCAAGTGCCCACAAAGATGGCCTGGCAGGTGACAGAGGGGATGCGCTTGGGGAATGGCTTTAGGGAATAGCATCTTGCAACCCAGTTCCCAGCTAGTCCTTTTCAGGTGAAAGGGATAGCCCAGTGGCGCCAGATCTTATAATTTTTCAGAGAAAGGCTCTATCTAAATTTCTTTATGGAAATGCCCCTTTTGTAGCATTCGTCATTTGAGAAAAATTCCAGCACTGTGTAGATTCCATAACGCATTTGTGTAGGCTAGTTTCATGAGTTGGTGATATCTGATCTGGTTTATCTATGGGCTAGGCTGGTGCCTGGGAGGCAGATAGTGTTGTGGTATGTTTGGTCTGGCGTCCTCTGTTATTTCAGTCATGTGACCTCGGACAGATTGCTTTAATGACTTGATCCTCAAAGTTGTCATTTGTAAGCAGGAGTGATAATCACATAGCTGTGGTTCTTAGAGCGTGGTCCAGACCAGCAGCATCACCATTACTGGAGAGCTTGTTAGAAAAATAAGCTCTGAGGCTCAACCTTAGATTCCCTAACCTCTGGGTGGGTCCAGCAACCATTTTAGGCAGCCCTCCAGGGGACGCAGAAGAGCCCCTGGCCTAGGGGCAGGCCGCCACTTGGCCCCCTTGGCTGGTGCCTGGCCCACACTGAGTGCTCAATTAATGGTGGCTGGTGTTTAGGCGCTTAGTTTAAAAAACAAAAAAACATAGGCGCCTGTGTGGCTGTGGGTTAAGCATCTGACTCTTGATTTCCGCTCAGGTCATGATCTCAGGGTCGACAGATGGAGCTACCCGTTGGGCTCCATGCTGGGCATGGAGCCTGCTTAAGATTCTGTCTCTCCCTCTGCCCCTCCCCTCTCCTCTCAAAACCCAAAATGCAGGAATGTGGTAGATACAATAAAAGAAAAGCAGGCTACATGCCACATGCTTTGGGTTTAGAGATGAGGGACATGAGTTCTTCTTCCGTGGAGATGAGGGAAGAAGTGGTCTCTAACCTCAGATCTAAAAGCCAGGGACGCCAGCCAGGCATAGGATTGAACATTAGGTGTCCGTGGGCAGAGTCTCAGAGCAGGGTCACCTGTGGAATTTGGCCCAGGTGTTTGGGAGTGTGGGAGGGGGGGTTAGGAACAGAGACAGGGATGAACCTTTATAGGAACTGGAATGTTCTAAACAAGGAGGTGCCCTCAGAGTTTTTAGTAGAGGAGGGATGGTGCCTCACTTTTTAAAAAAAATTTTTATTTATTTGAAAGAGACAGAGATAGCAAGAGAGAGCACAGTGGGGAGGAGAGGGAGAAACAGGCTCCCTGATGAACTGGGAGCCGGACACGGGGCTTGATCCCAGGACCCCAGGATCATGACCAAAGCCGAAGGCAGATGCTTAACCGACTGAGCCAGCCAGGCGCCCCTGCCCCACTTGTTTGTGAGCACAGCTCTCTTTGAATGCCAGGAAGGAGAGGAGAGACTGGACTGGGTGAGGAGGCTGGGGCAGGAGTTGAGGCAAGAGTGGTGTTGTCCCTGAGGGGCGCCCAGGGAATGGAGAGAAAGGGATTCAGCTGGTGATGTTACTAATGGAAGGAGAGGGAAGTAGGAGGGGGGCCTGGGGTGGCAGTTCCATTAGGGATGGCATTTGTTGGATGAGTGAATATATACCGAGCACCTATGTCTCAATTGCTAGGGATAGAGCAAGAACAAGACAAAAATTCTTGCCTTTGTGGAACTTACATTCTAGTGGGAGGAGAGAAAAAAATAGGTTCCATGGTGAGAAAAGGAGGGGGGGACAATAATGGCAGGGAAGGGGTAGGAGTATGTGGAATGTTACCATATCAAAAGGAGTAATCATGGAGGGTCTCACCGAGGAGGTGATGTGAGCAATGGACAGATTAGATGAGGTCAGGTTGTACGGGTGTTTGGGAGAAGAGCAAGCCCTGTAGAGAACGCAGGTGGAGGCTCTGTTATTGTGGAAGCAGGTTTAGGGGGTGGCGAGCGATAGGAGTGTGGAGAGACGGCTGGTCTGGATGCTGAGGGGCAGGCACAGGAGTAGCCGGGGGTGCTGACCTCTTAACTGCCTGCCCAGGGCAAACGGAGAGCCGTGGGCGGCTGCAGGGGGTAGCAGAGCTGCGCCTGGCAGGCCTGGAGCTGACAGATGCCTCCCTGCGGCTCCTGCTGCGCCACGCACCCCAGCTGAGTGCGCTGGACCTGAGCCACTGCGCCCACGTCGGGGACCCCAGCGTCCACCTCCTTACAGCCCCCACTTCCCCACTCCGCGAGACCTTGGTGCACCTCAATCTTGCTGGTAAGCATCCTCTCTGTCCATCCTGCTAGCGTGTTGGTCCCCGTGGCCAGTGCCCACCCCCTACTCACCTTCGTGGTCTCCGCCGCCACTGCCCCCCCCCAGGTTGCCACCGCCTCACGGACCACTGCCTCCCGCTGTTCCGCCGCTGCCCGCGCCTTCGCCGCCTAGACCTGCGCTCCTGCCGCCAGCTCTCACCTGAAGCTTGTGCCCGGCTGGCAGCCGCTGGGCCCCCTGGCCCCTTCCGCTGCCCAGAGGAGAAGCTACTTCTCAAGGACAGCTAGTTGGGTGCCCCCCACCCTCCCCCAGGACTCATCAGGAGCCTGGACCTCGGGCCTTCATTTTATCCCTGCCAGGAGGCCAGGTTACCCACCTCATGACTTGGGATTCCTGCCCAGGGACTCGAGCCAGCCTCCCCCCTCTCTACCCCCTGCACTGATATCTCTGGGGGTCTCTCCTTCCCATCCCCTCTCCCTTCCACCTGCTTCATTGTCCATCCCCTGGGGGGAGTGGGTCAGAGGTACAGGGGGGTGCTGAGCCAAAGGGATGGTGTGGGGGGGTAAGGTGCAAGTTTGAGGGAGGGAAATGGGGAAAGGGTACCTGCACACAGGATACTGGGAGCCAGGGGGCTGGGGGAGGTGGAGGATGGGCTGGGGGCGGGGGGTGGGGGGGCGCAGAAAGCAGACCACCAAGGGTTCAGGGAACAAAGACCAGATACTTGGAGTTGGTGGGTGGGGGTGGGGCCAAAAAGGGAAACCAGAGGAGCAATTGGGGATCCACGTGTCAGAGATGGGGGGGGACTCGGGGAACCAGGGGAAAGCCAGGGCTGAGAGAGGGGTGGGGGCAAAGAGCAGGTGTGGGGGCAGTAGTACCCCCTCAGGGGGTCACACCCCTCTCCTTACTCCCTCCCCAGATTTCAGTTCCTTCCCCCCCCAACCCTGACTCCTTGAACGTCACTGACAATGGCAGCTATTGCGAGGAGTGGGGGCCGCGGGCCTACCCGCTGTTCAGCGTGGCCCAGGGGAGTGGTGAGGGGTACCCCAGCCCCCTACCTGTCTCCCCGCACAATACTTGAACATTCATCTGTACTGAAGTGTTACTTGAACCGGGGGAACCTCGGACCTGGGGGAGCCGGAGTGAGGGGACTGATCGGCTTGGACTGAGACTGGACTGGTGGGCACCCAGTTTGGACTGCGCCACCCCCAGGCTCTCTCTTGCTTTACTGTATTGAGCAGCTCCACCCCTCCTGACCTAAGGTGGGGGTGGGGGTGGGGTGCCAGCCCAATGATGGGGAAGATGGGACTCCTCCAGCTTGGCTCTTCCCACTCTTTCCATCGTCATGGAAACTTGTATCCCATTTGCCCAGGGAACTGCCACTCCTGGTTGCCATGGAAATAGCAGCCAATGGACACCTCCCGAAGCCAGTGCTAAGGCTGGAAATGGCCCCTCTTAGTTGCCATGGGAACTTAGTAACAGACTCTTGGCCCTCCCCCACCCTCCTGGGGTGGGGGCGGGGCTTGGGGAGCCACGGGGAGGAGTTGGGGCCAGGTCCCGCCCCTCGGCCCAGGCCCCACCCCGGGGGAGCCGGGTTGTACCATGTAGGGGAGGGGGGATCTATCCACATACCTCAGGTAACAGGGAGGTGCGAGGGTGGGGGGAGGGACTGGGCGGACCAAAGGCCGGAGGGGAGGGGGTTCTGGGTATCGCGAAAGGCTTGAGGATGGGGCCGCTTGGGGGAGGGGGAGGAGGCAGCCCGGCGGGGGCAAGTGGGGGGCCCAGCCGGGCTGGGCCCCTGGGCCCCAGGTCTGTACAATACGGTTTGCTATAAAACTCAAAATCTTCCAGCCAGGGCCGCCGCGTTCGTGTGTCTCTCACCGGCGTTGGGGTGGGGGGGAAGAGCTGGGACGACCGGAGCGCTCATCCTTTGGGCCTCCCGGATGGATCTGGGGGTCCTTAGGACCTCCCAGCTTCTCGGAACTGAGGATGCCGGACACCCTGCGGTGCCTACAGGTGAATGGGTTCACCTTCCCCCAGCTCACTACTTACGGGGAGGGGTTCGGAGGTCTGGGCATCTAGGGGGTGTCCAAGTGTGCCGAGTTGTCCAGGGCCCGGGAACCCCCAGTCCTAGGCTGGGGTCCGGGCGCCTGGGTGATAGTGAAGTGGCCTGGGGTCGCGAGGTCCCTCGGGATCTCTGCCGAGTCTTTCGTTCCCCGCCCCACCCCCGCCCGAGCTCCACCCCATCCTGTGGCCGTTCGGGCTCCGCCTCCGCCCCAGTTCCGGTTTCGGCCTCTACTATCCGGCTTCGGCCCCTGGGGCTCCTCGCAGACGCCTGCTTTCCCTGCTCCACACGGGCACCTCTTCCTGGGCGTCCGCCGCCGGCATCCCCGCTCGCCCCGCCCGGGGATGGGGCCTTCCACCGGCCTGGGCCGGCCCTCGTGGGACCCCCGGGGCGACTCGGCGCCCCCGTGACCACCCAGCCCGCCCAGTGCTGCGGCCCCCGGGATGAAGGGCGGCGAGGGGGACGCGGGCGAACAGGCCCCGCTGAACCCGGAGGCCGAGAGCCCCGCGGGCTCGGCCACGTACCGAGAGTTCGTGCACCGCGGCTACTTGGACCTCATGGGGGCCAGTCAGCACTCGCTGCGGGCCCTCAGCTGGCGCCGCCTCTACCTCAGCCGGGCCAAGCTCAAAGCCTCCAGCCGCACGTCTGCCCTGCTCTCGGGCTTCGCCATGGTGAGGGGAGGGAAGGGGCGCACAGGGTGGGGGTGAGGCACATGGGGGCAGGGGGTCGCGGGCCAAGTAAACGGGTACCCAAGGGAGATGGGACAGAGGAAAGGGAAAGCAAGGGTTTTTAAGAGGTAAAGGAGTACAGACAAGGTCCCAAGGGACTACTCGAGTCCCGTTTTACGGGTGTGCGTGCGTGTGTGTGTGCGTGTGTGTAAACAGACCCCTAGCATATACTGGGCCATAGGGAGTATAAACAAGCCTCCAAGGAGGGAAGACAAATCACCAAGGGGGATACATATGCGAGGGTGGGGCAGAGAGGTCCAGAAGGAGCGTGGTCCCAGACAGAAGTCATTACCAGGTTCACCGGAGAGATTCAAAGGCAAATCAGAGCTGGGTGGGGGCCCTATAAACAGGACTGGGAGAGTCAAAGAAAATAAACTGGATGCAGTAGTCCCCCAGCTGAAGGCGGCCCCATCCCCAGGAGGATGACCAGTCCCTGGCAGGCACAAAGAGGGCTTGGTGTAACCCAGGACAGCTTTGAGCAGAGAGGATGCCCCTGAGGAAGCTGCTGGGGAAAGGTGATTAGGAAGCTGATACGTGATTCCTGATCTGATAAACTGCAGGTGTGGGAGGATGATATCAGCTAACGGTCCCGAGGAGGCCTCATAGGAAATGGGACTGAAGGAGTCCCAGGGTCAGGAGGAGTCAGCAGACACAAACCCTGCCTCCTCTGGGCCTGTGGCCAGCTGTGTGACCCTGGACAGGCATCCAACCCCTCGAGGGCCAGTGGGAAACTGTGAGATCATAGAGGCTGTGCCCTCTGTAGCCTGCAAATAGCTGCCCCAGAATGAGCTGATTCTTGCCAAACTCTAGATCCCAGTGTGTCAGAGCAAGACACACATCAGAGATGGCTCAGACTACCTGTTTATTGGGCAGGCATAGAAACCAAGGCCCAGAATGGGGCAGTGCCTCTGCCAAGAGTGCTCAGCAGATGAATGCTGCAGAATGATCTAGGACCCTGGATCACTGAACTGTCGTTAGTCCAGAGTTTCTCCACCATCATGATGGGAAGGAGAAAGCAAGCTGGAGGGGGGCGGTCTTCATAGGAACCTATGGAGATGAGGATGGAGGGGTCACAGCACTAGGTGATTTGCGTTAGTCTCTGCCCTGCTCTTTACCAGAGCCTCTGTATTTGAATGATGAGAGGAAAAGTCTATCCCTAGGCGTCATCCAGGGTCTATGGTTTTCTCTTTGGGGGCCCAGTATCCATAGGCCAGCCCACTTTTCCTGATGTGGGGTCAGCTAGGGACGGGGAAGTGACTCTCTTTCACCTGTACAGACTGCAGAGGGAAGGAAGCGACTTCATGGACCTGGCTGAGGGAGGTCCCCCACCCCCATCCATCCCGTGGTCCAGCCTGTTCCCAAGGGGACAATCCAGCCTGCTGCTGGACTTGCACGTTGCCAGGGTGACAGCTTAAACGCCAGGACCTTCTCTGCAGGATCAAAAGGCCAGATGAGTGGGTTCTGGGGGCAGGACTGCCCCAGTCCTGCCAGGGGAGAGCAAGGCTGGGTCAGGCTCTGGGAGAAACCAGGCCTAGGCCTGGCCCAGATCTCTGTCTGTGGAAACTGCTAACACTCGCCATGGCCCAGTTTCCCAAAATACTTAGCTTTGTCTTCCTAACCAGCACCCTCCAGACTGTACCTTCTTCCTTCCCCCAGCCCCAGAGCAATCTAATGGGTCCTGCTAGAACCAGGCATGGGGAAAGATCCAGATTCTGGTATTTGGGTACCCTGGGTTAGAATCACATTATACAAATTGTATTGCCCTGTCATGCAGTACCAGGTAATGCGTGTCCCATGTTATGCAGTACCAGCTTTTATGTGTATCACATTTATTATTCTGTGAAGTAGGTACCACTACTATGACCATTTTACAGATGAGAAAACAAATCAGAGATGTTAAGACACCTGCCCAGGATCCCACAGCAAGTAAGTGACAGAATTTGAACTTAGGTAGTCTGGCTCTGGAATCCAAATTTATACAACTCTAGAATAGCATCATCAACGCAAATGTTTGCAAAGGACAGGCAGGTATTATGGACTGAGTGGGGATGGCTATCAGGAGACCCCATGACCTGTCCAAAGGGAGCAGTCATGACTCAACTCTAGCTGATAGTTGACATGTAGGAATGTGGGTCTGGTGTAACCAGATCTTCCAAATTTTCAAGGGGATCTAGAAATAGGGATATTTATAGGAAATCTCTTGAGTTTTAAAAGTGCAACCTAGTTCCTTAAAAAACACACTGTATGAGCCAAGCAAAACATGTGTGCAAAGTTGGCTTGGGTTCATGGTATACCAGTTTGCAAACTCTGGCCTTGGACTTCATTCAGTGTTCTTAAGAGCCTTGCTCTCCCCTAACACTAATAATAACACTAGTATTAAGAACAGTTAATAACCAAAAAAAAAAAAAAAGAACAGTTAATAACCGTAATAACAACAACAAACACCTAGAGCTTACTGTGTGCCTTATACTATTCTTAGTGCTTACACTTAGCACTGTAACAAATTACAGGTGTTGTAATTTTCACAACAACCCTGTAAGGTAAGTAGGTATCATTATCAATCCCCACTTTCCAGATGAGGAAATTGAGGCATAGAACTGAATCACTTGCTCAAGATTCCGCAGCTTGTAGAGCTGAGAGTAAACCCAGGCGGCCCAGCTCCAGAAACTGCTTTAAAAAAAAGATTTTATTTATTAGAGAGAGAGAGAGAGAGAGAGAGAGAGAGTGTGTGTGTGTGTGTGTGTGTGTGTGTGTGTGTGTGTGCGCGCGCATGCGTGCAGAGGGAGAGGGAGAAGCAGACCCCTTCTGAGCAGGGAGCCTGATGTGGGGCTCGATCCCAGGACCCTGGGATCATGCCCTGAGCTGAAGGCAGGCGCTTAACCGACTGAGCCACCCAGCCACCCCCACAACCTGCTTTTTTAAGCCCCCTAACAAGGTAAGATTTTCAGAAATGTGTCATCTAATGTGTCAGCCCTCTCGATAGCCAGGTGCAGAAACCGAAGCCAGAACAGCACAGAGCCTTACCAAGGTGGCCAGTTCATTCACTCAACAGAGACTAAGCACCTCCTTCCTACCAGGCACCGTTCTAGGCCCCAGGGATGCCCTGGTGATGTAGACCAACGGGCAAAACAACCCTCTACTGCCAAAGAGGTGGTGGGCACTCAATCCGTCTCCTCTGTCCCCATAGGTGGCCATGGTGGAGGTACAGCTGGAGAGCGACCATGAATACCCGCCAGGCCTGCTGGTGGCCTTTAGTGCCTGCACCACCGTGCTAGTAGCCGTGCACCTCTTTGCACTCATGGTCTCCACGTGTCTGCTGCCCCACATAGAAGCCGTTAGCAACATCCACAACCTCAACTCTGTCCACCAGTCGCCACACCAGCGACTCCACCGCTACGTGGAGCTGGCCTGGGGCTTCTCCACTGCCTTGGGCACCTTCCTCTTCCTCGCTGAAGTTGTCCTGGTTGGCTGGGTCAAGTTTGTGCCCATTGGGACGCCCTTGGGCACACCAGCCCCCCTGGTACCTGCCTCCCAGGTGCCTGGGACTCTGTTACCACTGACCACCTCCCTTCGTCCAGCTTCCAAGGCGTCCTCCCCTTCTGTAGCTCCATCACGGGCTGAGCCATCTGAGGCCTGCCCACCCCGGCAAGGGTGTGTTGCTGGAGGAGGGGCCCATGGGCCAGGCTGGCAAGCAGCCATGGCCTCCACGGCAATCATGGTACCCGTGGGGCTTGTGTTCGTGGCCTTTGCCCTGCATTTCTACCGCTCCTTAGTGGCACACAAGACCGACCGCCACAAGCAGGAGCTGGAGGAGCTGAGTCGCCTGCAGGGGGAGCTGCAGGCTGTGTGAGGCCCACGTGCGCTACCGCTGTAAACACTGCCGCCCTCCGGTCTGCAAGGGGACCCCGGTCCGCAGACCCCATTCCCTGCCCCTGCCTGGAGCCGCTTCTTGTGGCCACTCTCAGGCAGAGACCAGATTCCTGCCTTCAGGGTCCTTTGGGCTGGGCCTTGGGGCAGCTTCCACATTCCCAGGGATGCTCCCTGTCAGTCTATCCCAGTCTGTCTACTCTACATCTGGGCTGGGAGGAGCAAGCGAGGAAGTAGCAGGTCTTCAGTCCAAGGATCATGGTAGGTAGAGGGGAGGCAGGGAGATCCTGGTCAGACCTTTGGTGCTGACCTTAGCCACTTACCCCTGTACAGGATGTGGAGGTCAGAAGGTTACACACCCAGCCAGCTGCCTCAGAAGGCAGTCAACCCTTGCTTTATTTCTGTAGAATCTACTTTGTGGTTGGCATTTGGGGGAAGCTTTCCCCCATCTCCAGATTTTGATGGGTTCCACATTCTTGCTTTAGTTGCTGTAGAGAAGGATTTGTGTGGTTCTACCACAGACATAGGTCCAGTCTTACCTAGGAGGAGCCTCCCTATTTTTGGAGGTTCAAGTGCCTGCCCCACTGCCCTACACCCACACTTAAGCTTCTATGTCTGGTTCTCACTCTCCTAGGCCAGGGCTGGAGATCTTTGGAGACTGAGGGCCCATGTGCCCAACCTGACTCCCTAGAAAGGGTCTTGGGGTGAGAAGGTTTTAAGGGAGAAGGTCCAGTCACTAGGCCTTGGAATACAGAGCTATTCTGACACTGAGTTTTTGATGCACCTTGTTTTGTATAATAAAATGTGTTTCACATATGTCTCTGTGGCTTTGAATGGGGTGAAGGAGAGGCCGCCTTGGGATCAGGTGACTTTCTCTCTCTCTCTTATTTTTTTAGAGTTTATTTATTTGAGACAGAGAGAGTGTGAGCAGAAAGGGAGAAGCAGACTCCCCACTGAGCAGGGAAGCCAACATGGGGCTCGATCCCAGGACTGTGGGATCATGACCTGAGCTAAAGGTAGATCCTTAACAGACTGAGTTGCCCAGGTGCCCCCAGGTGACTTATTCCTAAGAGCCAGGTGCGAGCAGGTATACCAGGAGGTGGAGAATGGTTCCAGATATGACCCCCTTCTGGCGCTGACAGGGGCCAGTAGCTCCTGATTTGGAGACTGAGTTATTCCAAAGCCAAAAATGTTTGCACTCTTTTTCCTGAGCCCAGAGTCTCCATCTCTTCCGTTGTGGATTTAGAATAAGCTTCTTTTGGTGTAACTTTCTTGAGTGACTACTACATACTAGAAGCTAGGTAACCTTATCTAACTCTCACAACCACCTCAAGAGACAAGTATTTATCATTTGCATTTCAGAGATAAGGAAACAGACCTGCGAAAGCTGAGGGAGGATCTTGCCCAAAGCCAATGAAAACTTGGGACTACCTTTACCATAGCACGGGGAATCTCTTTCTGATATAAAAAGCCAATACCTTTCAACTGAGACAAGAGAAAGGAATCTGCTCTCATCACCATGCGTTCATGAAAATTCTTTTCAGCCTAATTTTCCTCAAAATTTTAAGGGGTTCTAATCCTCTCATCTATTCTTACCACGTTGCGACCTCGGTCAAGTCCGTCTTTTCTCTTTTCCTGTTACTTAGAATTGTGAATTTGCATGAACCAGGCCTACCTTTCCTGCACTGTTCCGACGCCTACAGTAGTCCTCCGTGACAGGAATTAACATCTTTTCAGAGGAAGAATCTTAAGTTCAGAGAGGTCAGTGGCTTGCCCAAGGTCACACAGCGAGGGACTAACGTAGATAGAAATGTCTGAAAGCTAGGGCATCCTCAGCTCAAGCCGAGGGGTCTCCTGGGAGTGCCATTACCCAGAAACCAAGATGCCCTGCGTCCCAGCGAAAGAAAAGGATGCCCAGCCTCGGTGACCTGAGCGCCTGGGCCGGTGCTGCCCTCGAGCGGCGGGACCACGTAAGCTTAGCCCCCCCCCCCGGCTGAAAACGGTGGGCACTGGGACCATGATGCTTGAAGAATCGACCATCCCAGCTCCAGTACGTACTAGTTTATTTTTCACAAGACCTGTTCTAGGGCCTTTAGGCCCCACAAGTCTTATAACATTACTTTGAGGTAGCCTTCGATTGAATCACGAATGGTGGGTCGAGTATAGGTAAAATGCGGCACCTTCTGCAGGCCTCAGTCTCCCAGTCTGTCAAATGGGCATCTTAAACAGCTAGAGGCCCAAGGGGGATGGCGACAGGAAAACCTTCCCCGCATTATGTGCGACGCCAGGCAAACGGCCTGAGTCACCACTGTTGGTTGTATTTTTCCACCTCCTGGGCGCCCCTCCCAGCCCGCACGGTTTCGGTGGGTCCTACAGGAAGCGCCCCCGCGACGCCCGGCTTTACACGCCCTGGCCACGCCCTCTGCGCGCCGCGCCTTGGCCCCGCCCACAGGAGGGTCCGCAGATTCGCCAGACCGGCTCCTCCTCAGAATTACTTGGGCGTCTCTATACTCGGCCGAAAATTCTTATAATACTCCGAGAGCAGCTTTGGGCCGTAGCCATTTCCCCAGGGTCGGAATTGGGCATCCCCTAAGCTGCGCTACTAAGAAAGATCCAAAAAAGTGGCCAACTCTGCCAACAGGGCTTGGCGAACCAGGCATTATTTTCTTGACTCCAGCAAGGCGGGTGAAGGGAGGCGACAGTGAGGCCAGGACCTGTGGCGAATCTGCAGCCTTTTAGGTCTTTGGCCGCGCGAGGAAGAGGCAGGAAAGAAGAGAGGAGCGCGCATCCCATCCACCGATTCGCCCCGCCCGCCTGACGAATCTGCGTCTGTTCAACGCGCCACTCAAATCTCCCCAGCTCTGGCTGGCCTCCTCCCCTCCGCCCCGCCCCCTTTTTCCTCAGGGATTAGTCGCTGCTTCCGTCGCCGCCGATTCGTCAAGGACCCCAGGCCAAAGCAGCTGGATAGTCGTGGTGAAGCCCACTCTCCGGGGAATGCGGCCAATCTCCAGGCTCCCTGGGCCGCACCTCTCGAGCCTTAAAGGGCGCCGGCCGAGGCGAAGCCGCTCTCCTCGGCCCCGTGGATCTCCTGGCGGCACCCGTGGCGAAAGTGCGAATGTAGACGCTGTGCCCGCTGGGCCTCGCGCAGGTGGCGGTGGTGTTTGGTGCGCGCGCCGGGGAGGTGGTGGTGGGGGGGCGCCGCCGCCGCCACCGCTGCGGGGCCGGGTCTCGCGCTGCCGCCGCCGCCGCCGCCGCCTCGCGCCGCTGAGGTGCCGCGCGGGGTGGGGGGAGGGGGAGCCGCTCGCCACGAGCGGGTGAGTGAGGCCTCGCCGCGCGTGCGCGGAGATGGGGGGGCAGATCGCGCCGGGGCGGGAGGAGAGGGCAGCGGCGCGCGTTCCCCCCACCCCCCCCCGCCCGGATTCGGGGCCGAAGCCGGGTCTCGGGCTCGGTCTCGCGGTGTTTCCAACGCCCCGAAGAGGTGCCACCTCTTGGCCAGAGGATCGGGGCGCGGGGACGCGAGCGGGTGTGTGGGAGCGAGAGCCGGGCTTGGCCCGGGCCGCTGGCCGGTGAGGAGGCGGGAGGGGGCGGGGCCTGCCAGGGGGCGGGGGAGGGGTCTTGCTCTGAGGCCAAGTGGGGCGCGCGCTAGGCAGAGCGGGAAGGTAAGGGGGCGCGAGATGGGCCTGGGGGCCTGAGGGGAGAGTTGGGAGGTGGAGAGAGAATGGGGTGTTGTGGTGAAAGAGGGTACTTGGGGGAAAATCTGGGGGAGTCACGGGTCATGGTGAGGTGTGGAAACTGGGGTGATGAGAGGACCTGAAGTCTGGGCTAGTCAGTGAGGGGCAGCAAGGGAGTCAGGCCTAAGTCCTGAACCCCCTTGCGTATTTCTCTTTCCCAACAGTGTAAATGAGCAAAGATGGATCAGGAAGGTGGGGGAGATGGGCAGAAAGCCCCGAGCTTCCAGTGGCGGAACTACAAGCTCATCGTGGATCCTGCCTTAGACCCTGCCTTGCGCAGGCCTTCTCAAAAGGTGTACCGCTACGATGGCGTCCACTTCAGTGTCAACGTGAGTGCCCCCAGGCCTTGCCAGCTAGGGAACTCTGGGCCCCATTCGTCTCTGTTACCTCTGTTGAGCACCCTGAACTCCCATACCCATAGCCTGCCTTCTTCAAAGTGGGCAACCAGAACCCTGCTCTTTTGCCTGTGGGCCTCCAAATGTGCTTCCTCAAGCTCAGCAGCACGGCTTTTTCACCTTGAGCTGTCTTTCTGTTCCTGCTTTCCTTCCTAGGACTCGAAGTATATACCAGTGGAAGACCTCCAAGATCCCCGTTGCCACGTCAGGTCCAAAAACAGAGACTTTTCCCTCCCAGTCCCTAAGTTTAAGGTATGTATCTGCTAGACTCTGGGTGTGGTGGGCCTTGTGGGGGGGTGTGTGTGTGGAGGATCCATCCTGTTAGTTTAGTCTCAAGATAAGCTAATGAAAGGGGGAAGGGGCTTTTCTATGAAGGGATCATAACCAGATCTTATAATCTCTGAGGCTGTGAAACTTAGTTGTTATGGAGAAGAGTTGTGTTTATTTTCTAGAAAGGTATAGGTGAGGTGTTCCAAGCAGGGGTGCTGACTTCTTGAAGAATGAAGTAAAGGTATGTTTAGTTGCTGTACCCGTCACTGCGTACTCCTAGAAAATGCACAGCATTACAGTGCCCTGGTGTGGTACCCCAGTTTCTCAACAATTAAGGGGAGTGACAAGGCCAGGGACTCCATCCTTGGGAGTCCTCTGCTCCTTACCCCTCGTTTGGTCACTTGATCCTGCATCTTGTTTCTTCAGAAGATTCCTATTTCCCTGTCTAGGCAGAATATTCATCAGGCCTTGGACTGGCCCTCGAAAACTGAAGGTTCTCGGTTTCCTTCACTAATTCTTTATTTTCCTTCCTTTTTAAATAAATCATTTGTAAGGTACTCTCAGTCCATTTTTTTTTCACTTTGTATATTCTCTCGAGACAGTCTTTTCCATACACATAATTTTGACTGTAGCTGAAACATTGGTGACTTCCAAATTTCTGTTTCCAGCCAAAATCAGTCTCTTGAACTCCAGACTTGTATGCCCTGATTGAGGGACAGCTTCATCTGGAGGCCCCACAGACATAGCAGACTCAAGAGATCGAAAACAAGTTACCTTTACTCCTTAATCCCACTTTCCCTTCCATTTCCCTCTTACTGATGAATGGTAAAACCATCTATTCAGCTGCACAAACTGGAAACCTGGGAGTCATCTTTTGATTGTCCTCTCCTGTATTACATAATCTGTTACCAAGTCCTGCTGACTCTTTTTCCTAAACCCATTTTCTTTTTAATCTTAATTTTCCTTTTTCCGTTGCTGTTTTTTTAATGCATACTCTTATATGTTATATGCCTCTGTTCTCTTTTCCCATTTCATGTTCCACCCTGCCATTTGTCTTTTTTATTTTACTCTTACATTACTTTCATTGCCAAGTCCCATGTTTTGTGTATTGGCACATATGATTATTGATCTGGCCAAGCCTCATCTCCTGCCACACATGTGTTCCACTCTACCGTACGTTTTGCAGCTCCTAGAAAATGCCAAGTTATTTTATAGTTCTGTGTCCTACAAGTCCTTGTCATCCAGTGAACTCTAGCTACCCAAAAAGCCAAACAGGAATGACACCATCTTTATGAATTCTTCCCTGCCTCCACTCCTTCGCTGGGCTCCCAGACACCCTGTCTATACTTATGCTGACATTTGTGTCCTGTTGTGACTGTCTGATCTGCTTTTCTGAACAGGAATCTTTTTTTTTTTCATCTTTGTATTCCTAGTGCCCAGTCCGTGGTAAAAGCTAAACTAGTGAGTTATTCTCTATAATTAGTTTTTTCTGCGTATGTTTATTTCTCAGTTGTACGTTTCTTTTCTTGGTTCTTGCGTTATTTGGTGATGAGAAGAACTCAGAGCAGAGAGGGGTCGGTCTCACGTTGCACTTGTTGGGGCCCTTTCCCCCGTTTCTTTGCTTGTGTTTCCTGGTCTTCTCTCGACCAAGTTTCCCAAAGGGCAAAGGCACCGTGGTCAGTATTGAGACCCCAGACTCAAGACTCCTGTCCTCTCCACAGCTCGATGAGTTCTATATTGGACAGATCCCACTGAAGGAAGTGACTTTCGCGAGGCTGAATGACAATGTGCGGGAGACCTTCCTGAAGGATATGTGCCGAAAGTACGGTGAGGTGGAAGAGGTAGAGATCCTTCTTCACCCCCGTACTCGCAAGCACCTGGGCCTGGCCCGCGTGCTCTTCACTAGCACTCGGGGAGCCAAGGAAACAGTCAAAAACCTCCACCTTACCTCCGTCATGGGCAACATCATCCATGCCCAGCTCGACATCAAAGGTGAGGGCTCTCTTGCCTGCTGCCTAAGGTTGAGCTCCAGCAGAGACTGCACGTGCAAATGCCTGTTTGGGGCCAGGCGCATGGTCAGGTTCATGATTCCTCAGCTGAAACTCTTGGGGCCAGATGTGTTTCTGAAATTAGAACTTTACAGAGGAATTATGGCTTTTATGTGTTTTCTGTCTGTGTGATCTTTGGCAAGGTTGGGTAGCGTCTTATAGTCTAGCACTTGACTGTATTTGTAAGAATGTAGGAAGGGTCATGCTAGGTATGATCAGTAAGAACTAGTAAATCGCCTCAGCTCAGATCAGATTTTGAGATCAAATTCCAAAAAATGCTTGGTCTGGAGTTTCTTGGGGTTTTGAAATTTTGGATCAAGAATTTGGGACCTGTACAGATGAGTGAAGCAGCCTGGGGTTCTGTGTTAAGAGGCAGTAGGGAGGAGCGAGGGACTTGTGGTGGTGGGGGGGTCGGACTGTAGAGTACTGTGCCATCGAAAGGAGGCAGCTGTTAGTTGGTATTAGCCAGTTTGCAAGTGAGAATGAGGACTAATGTTGCCAAGTAATGTTTTGTTATTAAGTCAAAAATCTAGGTTTTTGTGTAAATCTCAGGGTTTTAAATGCTGCAACCCCCTCCCCCAAATTTTTTTAAGTGATTTTGTAGGGCAAATAGACCTGTGGCCTGGATTTAGCCCTCAGGCTGCCATTTTGCAACCTTTAGTTTGTAGGATGAAGAGCATGGTGGGATCTAGCATCAGACGACCTGGGTTTGAATTCCAGTCTGCCACTGACCAACTTTGTGACTTTGTGCAGGTCAATTTTCTTTGAGCTTATAAAATAGGGGTACTGATGCTTCTCTCTCCTGGTGATCATCCAACTTAGTAATATAAGTAGAGGCGTTTATTTATAAGCTGCAAAGTGCCATTCGGCCCGTCGTTTGTAATATCGTTAGGTAGAGATGAGATAGAAGGTCCCAAAGATAGAGGTAAGGTAACTGAAATCCCTGAATTCAGGACTCCAAGAAATTGTAGGAAACTTGAGGTCTGAGAAAGAAGTGGGAAAAACAAATCAGGAAGGAGGAGTTTTTTCTGTCTGACTCTGATGGTTCCCATCTTCCTCCCTCCAGGACAACAGCGAATGAAGTACTATGAACTGATAGTCAACGGCTCCTACACCCCTCAGACAGTGCCCACGGGGGGCAAGGCCCTGAGTGAGAAGTTCCAGGGCTCTGGTGCAGCTGCTGAGGCAGTAAGTAGCTCATGGTTGCCGTGGCCCTCGCCACCTGGGCACAGTGCTTGGGTGCCAGGAACAGCATTTGGGAGGTTCTGGACTTCCCTGTTAAGGATAGCAAGAGCCAAGAAAAGATGCTGAGATGCTTCCAAAAGACAGGGGACTGAGGTTCGTGGTTTGGGGAAGGGCAAGCTGTCACATGGTACTTGATCTCTTCTTTTCTCCCTGCTCTACTTTTGCCCTCCAGACTGAATCCCGCCGCCGCTCCTCCTCTGACACGGCTGCCTACCCGGCAGGCACCACTGGTGTGGGCACACCTGGCAATGGAACCCCTTGCTCCCAGGACACAAGCTTCTCCAGCAGCCGACAAGACACCCCATCTTCCTTTGGCCAATTCACCCCTCAGTCCTCCCAAGGAACCCCTTACACATCTCGGGGCAGCACCCCCTACTCTCAGGACTCTGCCTACTCCAGCAGGTGCAGAGTGAACACCCTCTGGGACCCCCAGATTCTGGGAGTTGCCACTAGGAAGAAGAAACCTGAAGTCTCTCTAAAAGGGGAGTTGGGAGTCATTTGTCCTGGTTTCTCTGTGGATTCAGCCAACAAATCCCTGTCCTCAGGGAACTCACTGTCTAGCTAGAAACCCAACAGTGTTTAGATCTTCCTTTGGGGGCGTTGACTCAAGGGGCTTTGGGTCCTGAGAACCAGGACACTAGGGTTCGGTCCTACAGAGCTGAACCCAGCTAACTCCTGCACTCTCTCTCCAGCACCACTTCAACCTCCTTCAAGCCCCGGCGCTCGGAGAACAGCTACCAGGATTCCTTCTCCCGCCGCCATTTCTCCGCATCTTCAGCCCCCACGACCACCTCCACTGCTGTCTCCGCCACGACTGTAGCCACTGCCTCGTCCTCGTCCTCCTCGTCCTCCTCCTCCTCGTCCTCGTTGTCCTCGTCCTCTTCGTCCTCCTCTTCGTCCTCCTCCTCTCATTTTCGTGGGACTGACTCTAACTACCCAGCGTATTATGAGAGCTGGAACCGCTACCAACGCCATGCTTCCTACCCTCCCCGCCGGGCGACTCGGGAGGAGCCCCCTGGGGCATCTTTTGCTGAAAATGCAGCTGAGCGCTTCCCGCCTTCCTACACCTCCTACTTGCCCCCTGAGCCCAGCCGGCCTGCCGACCAGGACTACCGGCCTCCTGCCTCAGAAGCTCCACCCCCGGAGCCTCCAGAACCGGGTGGAGGCGGGGGTGGGGGGGGGGCCCAGCCCTGAGAGAGAAGAAGCTCGGACCTCCCCCCGCCCAGCTTCACCTGCCCGCTCCGGCTCTCCGGCCCCAGAGACCACCAACGAGAGTGTGCCCTTCGCTCAACATAGCAGCCTGGATTCCCGCATTGAGATGTTGCTGAAGGAGCAGCGCTCCAAGTTTTCGTTCCTGGCCTCTGACACGGAGGAGGAGGAAGAGAACAGCACCACAGGCCCTGGGTCTAGAGACGCAGGGAGCGAGGTGCCTTCTGGGTCAGGTCATGGACCCTGCACGCCCCCTCCAGCCCCAGCTAATTTTGAGGATGTGGCACCTACAGGGAGTGGGGAACCAGGGGCTACCCGGGAGTCTCCCAAGGCCAACGGACAGAACCAGGTGAGGTTGGGGGTCAGCCAGCAGAGGTGCCTGGGATCTGGGAGGCAGGGTTGGGCCCGGCGGGGGAGGGAAGGGAATCAGGCAAGAGAACGGATTTGAGGAAGAGACCAGGAAATAGGCAGAAGCTTTCTGTGACCCTTCTCTGCACCCCTACAGGCTTCTCCATGCTCTTCTGGAGAGGACATGGAGATCTCCGACGATGACAGGGGCGGCTCACCCCCTCCAGCCCCAACACCCCCCCCAGCAGCCTCCACCCCCTCCTCCTCCGCCCCCTCCTCCCCCTCCCTACTTGGCTTCCCTGCCCCTTGGTTATCCTCCCCACCAGCCTGCCTACCTCCTTCCACCGCGCCCTGATGGGCCACCACCCCCTGAGTACCCCCCACCTCCTCCGCCACCCCCCCACATTTATGACTTTGTGAACTCCCTAGAGCTCATGGATCGACTTGGGGCTCAGTGGGGAGGGATGCCCATGTCCTTCCAGATGCAGACCCAGATGTTAACTCGGCTTCACCAGCTGCGGCAGGGCAAGGGATTGACTGCTGCCTCAGCTGGTCCCCCCGGTGGAGCCTTTGGGGAGGCCTTCCTCCCATTCCCACCCCCGCAAGAGGCAGCCTATGGCTTACCCTATGCTCTGTACACACAAGGGCAAGAAGGCCGAGGGGCCTACTCCCGGGAGGCCTACCACCTGCCTTTGCCCATGGCAGCCGAGCCCCTGCCCTCCTCTTCAATCTCGGGAGAAGAGGCCCGGCTACCTCCCAGGGAGGAGGCAGAGCTGGCAGAGGGCAAGGCCCTACCATCAGCAGGCACCGTGGGACGGGTGTTGGCCACCCTCGTCCAAGAGATGAAGAGCATCATGCAGCGAGACCTCAACCGCAAGATGGTGGAGAACGTGGCCTTTGGAGCCTTTGACCAGTGGTGGGAGAGCAAAGAAGAGAAGGCCAAGGTGAGGGGCAGTGCCTGGGACTGGGGAAACCTTGGGGCTCCGTTGGAGAAAGACTTCTGGCTTATGTGAGGCCCTTAAATCTCTGAGTTTTGATCTTCAACGTTTCTGTTTGTAGAATGGGAATGATAGTAGCTGCTTTTTGTAAGGTGGGTGGACTAAACGAGCAGACTTTGGAGAAAATGCCTGTACGGGGCTGGTGCAGGGGGGTGTGGCATAGATCTGTGTCAAATAGAGGAGTGAGTAGATGCATTTCTGTATTCCTGGGACCTGGGAGTAGTTCTCAGGCAGGAGGCAGGAGGGAGCGCCTGGGTTCTGGGGCTCAGTCCCCCTACTGCCTGCAGCCATTCCAGAACGCAGCCAAACAGCAAGCCAAGGAGGAGGATAAAGAGAAGACAAAACTCAAAGAGCCGGGCCTGCTGTCCCTCGTAGACTGGGCCAAGAGTGGGGGGACCACGGGCATCGAGGCCTTCGCCTTTGGGTCAGGGCTGCGAGGGGCCCTGCGGCTGCCTTCTTTCAAGGTACCCAGAACTGATGTTTCCTCAGAGGGAGGTGAGGGTGGGCTGGGGACCTCCCTTCCGTGGGGTAGGTAGGGGTGCTTGGGATCGGTGAGTGTGTGAGTTCAAAACAGGCCCCATCTCTTCCCACGCCCCAGGTGAAGCGAAAAGAGCCTTCAGAAATTTCAGAGGCCAGTGAGGAAAAGAGGCCCCGTCCTTCCACTCCAGCTGAGGAAGATGAAGATGGTGAGTGGGAGGTCAGGTGGGAGCAGAAAGGGGAAAGGATACTAGCTTCTAATAGGAATGCAGGAAGCAGTGAGAAAGAGGGAAGGTGCCTGAGGGCAAGTGGCCAGGTAGCGGTTTTGCTACAGAGTTAAAGCAGTGCGGAGAGATGTGAGAAGCTTAAGATAGGGTCATTCCTGGGTCTTGGTTGTGGTTCTTACTCTGGCGTGCTGGTTGAAGCTTCCTGTGTTTCATAGTTCCCCCGTAAAATAGAAATGGTAAGTTTAACATCTAGAATCCTAGGGTTTCAAGGTTAAACAGGTCGCTTACCTTGGTTTCCCATCTAATGCTTAAGCTCTTCTCCAACCTTCTTTCCAGTTTGCCTAGGTCTGAGCTGTGGGTTGATGGCTTACGTGGCTAGGCAACTTCCTTACTGAGTCCGATTGGCTTCCCTGGAGACCCATTGGCTTAGTGCTATTTTCTTGGGGCAGGCGTAACAAGTCCGTTCCCTCTTCCACCCGACCCCAAAAAGGACAAAAGGTGAAGCGGGTGCGGTGTGGTTAAACTATAGAAAATGCTAGGTAGCTTTGGGGTTTTTGTATTTCTCTGTTGAGCTTCAGCTTCTTGTCTGTAAAATGAGGTCTGTCTGGTCGGACCGTCAGGAAGATCAGGGGTGTGTGCAAAGCTCTTTTCAGACCAGGGGACGGGAACTGTTCCTAATGATGGTAAATTGCCCTCTAACTGCCACTCAACTGCGCCTAGACCCTGAGCGGGACAAGGAGGGCGGAGAGCCTGGACGTGCGGGTACCAAGCCCCCAAAGCGAGACGAAGAGCGAAGCAAGACCCAGGGCAAGCACCGCAAGTCCTTTGCTCTGGACAGTGAGGGGGAGGAGGCATCCCAGGAGTCCTCCTCAGAGAAGGTGAGGGGCCATTGGCGCCCGCTCCCTGCCAAGATTTCCCGTCCCCGTAGCCACCGCCTCTCTGGCCTGGAGCCCATGTAGCAGTGGCCTCCTGGAGGACAACTGTCCTTTTCTTATTAGTCCCTATTTGTCCTTTTCTTTAAGGAGGAGGAGGAGGATGAGGAAGATGAAGAAGATGAAGAACGTGAGGAAGCCATGGACACTGCAAAGAAGGAGACCGAGGCGTCAGATGGTAAGTTACAGACAGGACAGCCGAGTTCTGGCTTGGGGAAGAAGGGGTTCCGCTGCCTGTCTAGCCCTTCCCTGAATCCACAGAAACTTCGTGCTGGATGTTTTGGCCTCCTTTGCTCTTCCCCAAAGCAACTGTCTTTCAGCCCCATCTGTTGGAACCCTTGGCCCATTGTAAACAGTAACTCCGACACCCAGACCGCTCCCTTCTTCTTACCTGCTGTGCTGACACATGGCTCTCGCCTGATGACAACCCAGCAGAACTAACTTATTTTCTCAGTCCCTCAGGATGAGGGGTCTGAGTTCTCCTGCTGCCCCCTGGTACTACCAGACTGTGCCTTTCTGCCTTTGAGCACTGCTCGTCTTTGAAGGCCCGGCCGCTGAGCCGTGCGCCCCCTCATCTCCTCTCCCCCGGCTGCCATGCCCAGACACAACTCCGCTCTTCAGTTGGACACCTGTTTGTCCATCCACATCCATTGAGTCTAGGGCACATGGTTTAGTCTTGCTTCTCCTTCATTTGTTCAGTGCTAGCTGTTGAGCTCCTACTCGGTACCAGGCACTGTTCTAGGTATTGGGGACACATCTTTTATGGAACTTGGGATCGATTGGAGGGGAGGAGGAGACTTGACAAATGAACAGATAGCACCTTGGAAGACAGATTCATAGTTTAAAGAAGAAAAACTAGGTTACTGGGGTGGAGAGTAACGGATGGGGGAGCTGGGGAAAGATGGGCTGTTCTAGATATCTTGGAGAAGGAGCACCTCTGAGAGGTGCCATTTCAGCAGAGGCCAGATGGGAAGAATGATGATCTGAGAGGCTGTCTTTTCAGGAAGGCAGAGGGTGGGGTCACCTGCTCTAAGTGGGGAGACTGCCACACATCCACTTGGTCACCGCTTTCTGTCCGTTTCACTGCCTCAGCGTTTCTGGGATTTGTTGCCTTCTTTGTTCCTGCTGGCCTGTCGTTCTCACTTAGAGTCTTTTGCAGCTGTGTTGACTGATTTCCCTGTCTTTGGTTCCATCCTTCCTCCTCTATTCAGTCCATTTTCCAGTCTGCAGATGGAATTCTCTTCCCTCCAGCACACACCTGACACTGTTACTTCCCTCCGTAAAGTCTATTTCTAGCTCCCTATTTTCTAGAAGATGACTCCTCAGCCCAATACTTTGGGCCATTTATAACCTAGCTCCAATTTATCTGTTGAGCTCTATCTTGCCATCCTCCAGACCCATCTCAGGCCACCACCACCATCTATTCTAAATTCATCCACTTGTGTCAAATAAATAAATAAAATCTTAAAAAAAATTAAAAATAAATTCATTCACTTGTGTTCCTCAGACACTTCAAAATTCTTAATTTCTTATAAAGTCCTTCCAAACATATTGCCATTTCCCAGAGGCATAGAGCATATAACACCTTTTTTTTTTTTAAGATTTTATTTGACAGCACAAGCAGGGGGAGCTGCAGGCAGAGGGATAGGGAGAAGCAGGTTCTCCGAGGAGCAGGGAGCCCGATGTGGGGCTCCATCCCAGGCCTGAGCTGAAGGCTGTCGCTTAACCAACTGAGCCACCCAGGCGCCCCGTGCATATAACACTTTTAAAGCTCATTTTACCCTGGACTCCTTTTTATGAGTCTCGCCCCAGCAGCTTCTCTAAGACCCACCTTGGGAAAAGCTTTGGTAGTTAAAGCAGACCGCTTAGCGGTCTCTGGTCTCCCCATCTCCCTTCACCTCTGACACCCCTGTTTAGCCCTTGTGTCTTCCTAGTGCATTTCTACTTGTCCTTCTCGACTTGAGCATCTCCCTCACAGGGATCCCTCCCCTGACTGGATCTTCGGCAGAAACCAGGACTTCCCTTTGCCTTGCTCCCCTGGTCTTCCATACTGAAGCTGGTCTCACTGTGAGCAAACAGTGTACTTATCCAACTCCTTGAGGGTTGCACTTCCCAGCACCTGGCACAGAGCCTAACCTATCCATAGTAGTGAGTCAGTGAATAGACCCAGGGCTTGGCCAAGTAAGGGGTGTTCCCACCTCGCCTGATTGCCCCTTCTGGATTTCCAGGCGAGGACGGGGAAAGCGATTCGTCCTCCAAATGTTCTCTGTATGCTGACTCAGATGGTGAAAATGATAGCACGTCGGACTCCGAGAGCAGCAGCTCATCCAGCTCCTCATCTTCTTCATCTTCCTCCTCCTCGTCCTCATCATCCTCCTCATCATCTGAGTCCTCCTCAGAAGAGGAAGAGGAAGAGGAGCAGCCAGCAGCCGTACCCCCAGCATCACCTCCCCCCCGAGATGTCCCCGCGCCCCCGCCAGCACCCGTGGAAGAGCCCGAGCCAGAGCCGGTTGCGGGCTCCCCAGCCACGCCTCTCCCTGAACAGGAAAAGTCTCCAGCAAGACCTGCAGGTAGGTGGTGCCGAGCCGGTGATTTGGTCTTTATGTTTGCATCTGTCCTTGTGAGAACAGTGGGGTCCACGTTTGTGAATGATGTACTAGTACGTGGCTTTGTTTGAAAGCATACAAACTGGACAGAAGTCACCATCTCCTGTCAGTCCTCCCTTGGAGACATTTATGGCCACGTTCAGACTGTGCTGCCAGGGGCGGCTCGCAGAGCCAGAGCAGGCATGTGGCTACCAAGGACAGCAGTGGTCTCTTTCACCGCTCCCGCACCCTGCCCGTCCCAGAACGGTCTCTTTCCAAGTTCCTTGTGGATTTGTACGTTTGACTGTTACTTTATAGTACGTACGCTGTTCATTCAGGCAGGGGATATTTATTTACTGAGTACAGTTGACCCCTGAACATGCGGGGTTAGGGGCGCCATCCCCCTGTGCAGTTGAAAATCCACCTGTAACTTTTGACTCCCCAAAAGCTTAACTATTAATAGTCTACTGTTGACCAGAAGCCTTACTGATGACATAAGTAGTCGGTTAACATGTTTTCTGTATGTTATACGTATTGTGTGCTATATTCTTACAAAAGAGTAAGCTAGAGGGAAAAAAACCCTCAAAATCATAAGGAAGATATGTTTATGATACTCAACCGTATTTCTCAGAAAAAGTGTGTGTGTGAGTGGCCCTGCACAGTTCAAACCTGTGTCGTTCTAGGGTCATCGGTACTTATGGCAGGTGTATGGGGTACAGTGGTAGGCACGATAGGCCCTGTTCTCACCCTCCTGAAGCTTATGGTCTATAGGGAAAGACCGTTTAGTTGAGTAATAAATACTTCAGAAAATCTCTCAAATCTGATGGCAAACTGATAAGCCCCATAAGAGAGAAGAACAGGGTTCTCTGAGAACCTGAGCACATCTGTGGGGATGTCTTTGCTGGTCTTTTCTGCTGAAGCATCCTTGGGCTGAAATCAAGGCAGAGCAGGCAGCTGGGCTTGATTAGAATGTGCAAAGTCCCTGAGGGCAGAGGAAACAGCATGTTGGAGACATAAAACAGGCCTTCCGGATGGTGGGGAGCGAGGGGAAGCTGGAATGGCTGGAACTGGAGAGGTGAGCAAGGACGGGGCCGTACAAGAGGACTCGGCCTCATTAGGAATTTGGTCTTTATCTTGAGGGCAGTGGAATGCCATCAGAGGAGTGACGTGATCTTATTTGTGTTTTAAAAAGATGCAGTGCAGAGAGAACTTGGAGAGGGGCCAGAGTATGTGTCGGGAGGCTAGGAGGCTGTTGCGGTTAGTAAGTGAGGCGAGCAATGGCGGTAACTCGGAGTAGGGTGTTCTTAGCATGGCATCAGTAAGTCAGTTTTCAAGATAGGCTTCGTAAATGCATGTGGCCCTCCAGACACCTCTCTCAAATGGTACTGAGAATCTGTGGTCTGAGATGAACAGTAACTGCATAAAGACCTCCCAGCGCTGTTGCACTCTGCTCTGGTGCAGGCCTCTCAAGAGGAGTCGAGGCTCTCATTAATCCTGAGACGCCTCTCCCGGCCTTTCCTAATAAGCCCATCAGTAGCAGGAGAGCTGGTGATCAGAGGGCATCACTCTCAGGGCAGGTAGAAAGAGTGGGGCATGGTCCGTTTTGCATTTCTCCAGAAGGATCATCCTGGTAGGAAGGGGGGGATTTGGAAGGGGTGAGGAAGGAGGTAGGGTGACCCATGTGAGGGTTTGAAGAGATGCAGGTAAGTGAAGGGCATGAACCAAAGCAGGGCTGGTTACAGTGAGGTGTACAGTAGAGGTGGGGATGAGGATTTGAGAGAAATTGAGGAGATGAACCACTTGGTTAAACGACTTCCCAGGAAAGGGAAGATGAGGAGGACCGGCATTAGGAAGAAAGCTGATATGCTTCCTTGGGGTTGACTCTGGTATGCCTTTGGGACCTCCAGGTAAGAAACATCCAACAGGGGCGCCTGGGTGGCTCAGATGGTTAAGCCTCTGCCTTCGGCTCAGGTCATGATCCCAGGATCCTGGGATCGAGTCCCATATCGGGCTCCCTGCCCAGCGGGGAATCTGCTTCTCCTTCTGCCCCTCCCCCTGCTCATGCTCTCTCTCTCTCTGTATCTCTCTGTCCCAAATGAATAAAAGAAAAAGAAAGAAATAAAAAAAAAAAAAAAGAAACATCCAACAGGCAGTTGGATCACTAGATCTGAAGGTCAGATGGGAAGGAAATGTGGCAGCTTGGTTTTCCAAAGGATGGAGTGGTTGTGTAGGAGCAGGCCGAAAGAGAGGTCCTTGTTAAGATAGGAAGAGCTTCTGTTGGATTTGGCAGTTAGGGGGTCACTGGTGACCTTATCGTTTTCAGTAGAGTGGGTCAGACTGGAGCCAACTTATGGGGTGTTAAAGGAGTGAGGGCAGGTGACAGAGATAACCAGTCTTGTGGAAGGGTAGACTACTCCTCTGAAGAAGAGTCTAAAGGCCGTGATGAGTGATACTAGGTAACGTTTTTTGAGTGCTTCCTGTGGGCCAGGCTCTTGGCTTAGCACACTGCTGATTGTTTCCTCATGCAGGCCGCACACCATCCCTGTTACTCCCGCTTTCCAGATGAGGAATTTGAGGCTTAGAGAGATGCTTGAGGTCACCCAGCTGGGATCAGAGAGATGAAAGAGAATGCAGGGTTGGTGGAGGGTTAGTTTTTCAAAAACTAAAAAGGTGAAACAAGCATGTAGATTCGAGGCAGGTAGACGGGCCAGGAGAGAGCGCAGCACCTGTCAGGGTGGCCTACCTGGGGGTGGGCGGGTGACCTCTAGGCCTGACGCACGTACACCCATAATTGGGGAGGCAGAGAGATGTGGGCTTTCATGCCCAAGGACGCCCTGTTTCACTCTGTAGTAGGAAGGAAGGGCATTTTCTGAGCACAAAGGGATGGGTAGAGGAGGAGCCTTGGGGAAGGAGAGTGAGGAGTGAGGATGAAAATGGACAGGGCTCGCGACCCAGATGTCCTGCTGAGACTGGGAGTCGGGTGAAGGAGGAGAAAATGCAGGTGGTTGGGCAAAGTTAGGGTTGGGGGTCTCCAGGGTGGCAGCGGTGGCTGAAGGCTGTGGAAAGTGCTGTGAAAGGGGAAGACAGAGTGGGGGCCCTGCTGGCGGGCACAGGGGGCAGGCACAGGAATGAGAGTGGCTCATTTAGGAGGAGGGTGACAGGCTAGGGGGAGCCTGAAGGTGGGAAATGGAACAGGTGCAGTGGCGTGAACTGAAAGGAGCTGAGGAATTGTGATCAGAGGGCAGGGCATCAGAGGGTTAAGGTCCTGGGTGGGGCCATCTGGGGGTTACCAAGGTCATGTGTGTGAGTGGGGAAGGCTAGCTGAGAATGAGTGAAGGAAGGCACTGGAGAGGGAAGAATGGGGTGAACAGTCCTGGAAGTAGATGGCAGAGTTGGGAGAGGGAAAGAAGGTTAAGGCAGGTCCCTTGGCTTTTAGAGAACAATGGGGATGTTCGAGTTCCAAGGATGCAACTGGATAGAGAGTATGTGGCCCGAAGGCAAGAGAGGACTTGTCTGGTGAAACCCAAAGATGGGACCTGGACACCTTTGGGATTTGCCTTTCTTCTGTCTTCTGGTCTGATTCATTCCTCTCCTGCAGATGGGCTTCCCTGCTTCTGTCCACTCCTACGGAGAAACCCACTCCTATCTTAGATCCTTATTCTCAGGGAAGTTTCTGGTTGGCCTGGCTTGGGTCAGGTTATCAGTTAATGTTGGCTGGGGCAGGGAGTGGGGCAGGTCATGTTGTAGAAACCTTGGCTTTTGGGAGTTGTATAGACTGGGCAGCTATCCCAAAAGTTGTCTCCCTAAAGGAAAAGCATGGCCAGGTTTCTTTGAGAACAGGAAGCGAAAGAGAAGTCTGTGTGAAGAAGCTGAGCCAGGAGGGGAATTCGTTCTCCTCAAGAGCCAGGCTTCCAGAGGGCACAGTGGCTCGGTTGGGATGATGGGTCAAAGGCAGGGCTGCCCCAGAACAGCAGAGAGAAGGAGACTTGGAGAAACTGGAGGGCCTGGGACGAGCACCCGGCGCCTCACTAGCTTCAGAGTGTGGCTCACTGCTGGCTGAGACTCCGGCTGCTCTCCAGAGCCTCGGGAGACAGCAGGCGGAGGGCCTTGCTCGGGGTGCCTGGCTGGTGAATGGCTGTTAAGGTCATGGACACAGGTTGGCCTGGAGCTGGCTGCCCTTTAGTTCTGGGAGTGCTAGAGCCAGACGTCAAACCACCGAGTCCCACTGCGGGATGCCCAGAGCAGCATGGGGCAGTTGAAGAGAGCTCGAAGTTCAACCCTGGCCGCCTGAGGTGCAGATCTTATTCTGGCATTTGTGAGCTGTGTGACCTTGGGCCAGTTAACAACCTCCCTCTGCCTCAGTTTCCTTATCGGTAAGCTGGGTTTAATAATAGTACCCACTTCACGGGGTGGTTGTGGGGAACGAAATGAGTAGTTAAGAGTAGTTAGACTGCCTTCGGCTCAGGTCATGATCCTGGAGTCCCTGGATCGAGTCCCGCATCGGGCTTCCTGCTCGGCAGGGAGCCTGCTTCTTCCTCTGACCCTCTTCCCTCTTGTGCTCTCTGTCTCTCATTCTCTCTCAAATAAATAAAAATCTTAAAAAAAAAAAAAGAAAAAGAAATGAGTAGTTAACATACGTCAAAGTCTTGGATTGGTGCTTGGTGCAAAATACTAGTTACCAGTCTGCTGCCGCCCTGAAGCCTGGCACTTGAGAACCACCGGCCTTCTGGTTCTGAGAGGAAGTTACTACCAGCGTCTTGAGAAGTTGGGGTAGCCTTCACAAAGATGGCGTTGAGCTGGGGCTAAAAGCCGCATGTGAGCTTTCCCAGTAGGCAAGAAGGGAGAGGCAGGTCTGAAAGGCCATGCCTGTTCTGGTGGCTGAAACCTAGGAGCGGAGAGGGTCAGTCCGCAGGACCGGGTCTGCCCCAGGGACAAGTCAGTGTACGTCTTGAGCTGTATTCAGACCCCCACACTCAGCAACAGACTTGGGGATCCCAACAGGGAGGATGTGCTTCCTGTCTGGTGGACTGGAGAGAGATCACACCACCTGCTCAAGACGGTGTGTCCCCTCTGCAGGCTATCTGCCCGTCCTTGGGATCTCAACTTCACCCTCAGCTTCTTTAGGGGAGTCTTCCTGAACCCTCCCCACTTTGGCAAACCCTCCTGCTACTTGGCAGGTGGTGGGAAGGAAACAGATTTTATGCAGTGTTTTAATACAAAGAGTCAGCTGCTTACATTATATCTTTTTCACATCACTAAACAGAGAACATTGTAGTTGAAATAACATACTTTAATTCAGAGAGGGTTAATTGCATCCCCATCATGCAGTGCGGCCGGCAGAAATAGTCTTGGCCTGGGTGCCTAGTCTTTGGACATAGTTCAGTCACTGCCAGTCTTGGTAAAAAGGCCTGAGCCTAAGCGTTGGTTTCTCTAGAGCCCCCATCTCGACTCTGCGCAGTTTGGGCTGTACATTTGTTTCCTGTCATTGTCCCCATTGGACTGTAAGCTCTGTTGAGGGTTTTGAAAGCGTTTGCTCGACTTGTTTACCCCGTGCCTGACACGGGAGTTGGTGCTCCGTGAATGTTTGTCGACTGTGTGAACGAGCAGGTGCAGAATCTCCTCCTGCCAAGGGAGCCCACGGTGCCGAGGACATGGCGGGCGTGAGGCAGCTCTGTCGGCCGAGCCAGGACAAGTGACCGCCCGAAGCGGAGGAGAGCCGGCAGCCTGCGTGCGGCCTCCCCGGCGAGGCTGGCCGGTGCCCCGCCCGCACGGAATCCCCTCTGAGGATGGCTGGCCCGAGTTGCTGACCCTCTGCTTCTCCCTATGTGCTTCCTTCCCCAGGTTCCACTGAGGAGCCGCCTCCCAGTGTGCCCCAGCCGCCCGCCGAGCCGCCGGTGGGGCCTGCGGCCCCCGCCCCCCGGCCCGATGAGCGCCCCTCCTCTCCTATCCCCCTCCTGCCCCCACCCAAGAAACGCCGGAAAACTGTCTCCTTCTCTGCCCTGGAGGAGGTGCCGGCACCAGAGCCGCCCCCAGCCGCCCCTCCGCAGATCAAGTCTCCTGGCCCCGTTGCCCGCAAAGCCCCCCGGGCCGTGGAGCGGACCATTCGAAACCTGCCCCTGGACCATGCGTCTCTGGTTAAGAGTTGGCCTGAGGAGGTGTCCCGAGGAGGTCGCAGCCGGCCTGGGGGCCGCGGCCGCTCTGCTGAGGAGGAGGAAGCTGAGCCAGGGACAGAAGTGGACCTGGCGGTGCTGGCCGACCTGGCCCTGACCCCAGCCCGTCGCGATGACTCGGAGGCCACAGAGACGTTGGACGAGGCCGAGCGCGCGGGCCCCCTGCTCAGCCACATCCTCCTGGAGCACAACTACGCCTTGGCCGTCAAGCCGCCGCCTTCCACACCGGCCCCTCGGCCCCTGGAGCCGGTTCCTGCCCCCGCCGCCCTCTTCAGCTCCCCAGCGGATGAGGTCCTGGAGGCCCCCGAGGTGGTGGTGGCCGAGGCAGAGGAGCCGAAGCAGCCGCAGCCGCAGCGGCAGCCGCCGCAGGAGGAGCGGGAGGAGGAGGAGGAGGAGGAGGAGGAGTCCGAGTCCTCGGAGAGCAGTGGCAGCAGCAGCAGTGACGGGGGGGGCGCCGTGCGGAGGCGAAGCCTCCGCTCCCATGCCCGGCACAGGCGGCCCCCCCCGCCCCCTCCGCCCCCTCCGCCCCCCACCTTCGAGCCCCGCAGTGAGTTTGAGCAGATGACCATCTTGTATGACATTTGGAACTCGGGCCTGGACTTGGAGGACATGGGCTACCTGCGGCTCACGTACGAGCGGCTGTTGCAGCAGACAAGCGGGGCTGACTGGCTTAACGACACCCACTGGGTGCATCACACCAATATCCTGGGCCCTCGCGGCCGGCCTGCTCTGGACCGGAGGGCAGGCCTCAGTGGTGGGGGCAGGAGCCCCCTCAGGTTGCAGCTAGCCTCTGGGTTTATCTCCCTGTCCGCTGCTCTCTGCCACGGCCAGCCTGGGTATTTCTCACCTGGTCTCCAGGCCATTCTTTTCTTTCTGCCTCTTGCCCCTTCTCTGCCTCCCAGAGTTTTTCTGGCAGAAAAGGTGAGGTCTGAGACTTCCTTCTCTCCATCTTTCTGTCCTTCTCACACTAAATAATGCTTGGGACCTCCAGCTAAGGTCAGTCACCCCTTCCTTGGGCTGGGACTGGGGGGATAGAGGGGAGAGGGCCCCGGGGATCTGGCCAGTGAGGAACCCATTTTCTTCCTTAACACGCTGCACTCACCAACCTGAGCACTCCAAAACGCAAGCGGCGGCCCCAGGACGGGCCCCGTGAGCACCAGACAGGTTCAGCCCGCAGTGAAGGCTATTACCCCATCAGCAAGAAGGAAAAGGACAGGTACCTGGATGTGTGCCCTGTTTCGGCCCGGCAGCTGGAAGGAGCGGACACTCAGGTAAGGCTCTGCCCTGGTACCTGGCCCCCTGGCATCTCTTCCCGTGGTTTCTCCTTTCACTCACCTCCCCTCCCCCCCCCGACCCCCGTCCTGCTTCTCCCAGGGGACTAACCGTGTGCTTTCGGAGCGCCGGTCTGAGCAGCGGCGGCTGCTGAGCGCCATTGGCACCTCTGCCATCATGGACAGTGATCTGCTGAAGCTGAACCAGCTCAAGGTGAGGAGCCGGGACTCGGGGGGGGGGGGAAGAGCGGCTCGGAGGGAGGGTGGCATCACGACGTCGCCTGGGGGGGGGCGTGGAGGCACGGGGCCAAAAGCTCGCTCCTCCCCTCGGAGGAGGGCGGCCAAGGCAAGGGGTTAGGTTGAGGGAGGCACCGAGCAGCACCGTTTGCCTTCTGCCCTCTAGTTCCGGAAGAAGAAGCTCCGGTTCGGCCGCAGCCGGATCCACGAGTGGGGTCTGTTTGCCATGGAGCCCATTGCAGCCGACGAGATGGTCATCGAATACGTGGGTCAGAACATCCGCCAGGTGAGGCCCTGTACCCAGCCCCCGGTCAGATGGCCGCACGGGACACTGGCATGAGAACCACCTCATCTCTGGGTAAAGCCCCACGTGACCTCCCGGTTCCAAGATGTAGTTGGTGAAACCTGCCTCTTTGTGTTTCCTTCCTTCCATCAACAGTTAGTAATGGGTACTCCTAAGCTAGATGGGAATGATCAGGAAGAAGCAAGACCAGTGCTCTTTCTCGCTTTAAGGGCCTCCTAGTTCAGTGGGGGAAGACAGCCGCTGCACAAGGAACTGCACCGAACGATGGCATTTGGTCGGTCGGGAAGGGGAAGTTCGGGGAGGCCGCAGCGGTGGGCGCACGGTGATGTGGAAGCCAGGAGCTGAAGGATGACGACGAACTCCCAGACTCAGATGAGGGGAGGGGTGCTCCAGTTGCCAGACAGCGTGTGCAAAGGCCCAGAGACAGGATAGTCTGAGGAGGGCAAGGAGGTCAGTATGGCTAGTTGGAGAAACCAGGGCCGGCGGCCGCAGTGAAGGTTAGAGAGGCCGGTGGAGGCCAGATTCCGCGGAGCTTAGGAGCCGTGGTGGTGAGCTGGGGCCGGCTGTAGGGGGAGGGAGGCTGTGGCCAAGCGCCCAGTGGTAACGGGCTTTGCAGCGTGAGGGGACAGCCGGAGGCCACGACCGGCGGGGGCACTGTCACAGGGATCCCATAGAGGCCCAGGTGGCCCGGACTAGGCAGTGGCAGCCTAGTGGCAGCTGAGGTAACAGAGGAGCCTGTGGGTCCAAGGCAGCTGGCAGCAACGGGCAACGAGCTGGCTCCAGTGAGCGGGGCCCGGGGGGAGGCGAGGCCATTTCTCAGCACTGCTCGGAGCAGCTGGACGTAGCTCGGGCTGCCAGCGAGGTGGGCAGTGAGGAGGAGCAGCAGCTGTGTGGTCGAATGGAGTTCCAGTCGGGGACGCGTGCCATTGCCAGGCCCCGGGGACATCTAGAGGATGACGCCCAGCAGCTCCACCGAGGTGGATTTTGGCTGGAGATGGAAGTTGGGGAGGAGTCCCTAGCACTTATCTGGCAGCTGAAGCCGTGGAAGAGAGTGAGATCACCCAAGGGGAGAGAGCAGAGGGTTGAGCGTCCCATTTTCTGGGAAATAGGAGTCACTCCTCACACAGGACTGTGGGCCCTTATGGCGCCGAGTGGCAGCCTGTGGGTGCCTGTTTGGGAGAGAGAGGGTCCTAGGAGAAGAGATGAGTAGGGTTCAGCCTCTGAAATGGCCTTGTCATCTCGGGAACTGGCCTGCCCACTTTGGGCCAGGCAGGGGCTCCTGCCCACTGACCCCTGCAGACTTCCCCGAGGTGCCCTTTGGGAGACTCAGAATGGCAGCCAAAGGTATCCGGGGCAGGGCCGGGGGGGGGACCCTAAGAGACAGGGCTCCCGGAAGCAGACAGCACCTTGGGTTGGTGGGAGCCAGAGGAAGAGCTCTGCAGGTCCAGGACAGGTCGATGTGGCTCCCAGGGTGGTAGCTGGGGACTGTCCGGGGCCCCTTCACGGGGGCTGGTGGGGTCAGGCCTGGTCTGGCTGGCAGCTGACCGTGGCGGCGCCCCGTTCTACCAGATGGTGGCCGACATGCGGGAGAAGCGCTACGTGCAGGAGGGCATCGGCAGCAGCTACCTGTTCCGGGTGGACCACGACACCATCATCGATGCTACCAAGTGCGGCAACCTGGCGAGGTTCATCAACCACTGCTGCACGGTGCGTGGGGTGGGGGGGTCCCGGCCGGGGGTGGGGGGCGGGGATCCCGGGGCAGGGGCCACGGCTCACACTGCCCTCCCCTGTGCAGCCCAACTGCTATGCCAAGGTGATCACCATCGAGTCCCAGAAGAAGATTGTGATTTACTCCAAGCAGCCCATCGGCGTGGATGAGGAGATCACGTACGACTACAAGTTCCCGCTGGAGGACAACAAGATCCCGTGTCTGTGCGGCACCGAGAGCTGCCGAGGCTCCCTCAACTGAGGGGCAGGACGGGTGCCCGCGCCCCTATTTATTCCCCTTGGGGCTCCGCAGGCCTCACCTGCCCCGAGCCCAGTGAGGGAGCCTCAGTTCCTTGAGGCAACGTCTGCCTGCCCCGTCGCCCCTGCCCACCCACCCCCTAACTTTTTTTCTTTGCGGAGAAGAAGCTGTAAATGTTTTGTAGCTGCCAGCAGCTGTTTCCTGTGGAAACCTGGGGTGCCGGCCTGTACAGATCCTGTTCTTGGGGGGCTGCTAGCCCCTTTGCTTTGTGTTAATGGGGACTTCCCCTTTGTGCCCTGCGTGCACCCCTCCCCAGTTTAGGGGTCTCTAGGGGCAGTGGCCATGTTCTCCCCCTGGGGGGGGCCCTGTGCCCCCAGTCCTAGGGACTCCGTGCCTGGAACCCTGCCTCATCTTCTGTTCCTGCCAGACCCTGTGGGTCACCCTCCCACCCTGGCGTCTGGAAGCTCCTGTTCCGTCAGGCCAGGATGGTGGGGGGTGGGCCCTTCCTGTTGGGCTGGATTGTACATATGTTAATAGCGCAAACCCAACGCCACATTTTTATAATTGTGATTAAACTTTATTGTACAAAAGTGCTTGCTCAGTATCTTTGGGGAAGAGTGGGTGGGGGATGGGGGTTTAAGGACAGAGGATGGGTTGAGTGAAGAGAGGGGGAAATGGGTGGCCTGAGGTTTGGGGTGGGTAGACGTACAGACTCAACCACCATTGCTCTGGGCCACCTATTAGGCTGGAATGGTCATCCAGAAATCCCCCACCAAGGTCAGCTGGAGCTGGGCCAAGGTCGGCCTCCCTTCCCTTCCCAGAACCACAGCTGCTGCTGGGCTTTTGGCATCCTGGGAAATCCAGCAAGAGGGGAGGACTGATGTCATGCAGTAGGAATGAGGTCACTGCACCCGCTCCGTCCTCAGTGCCCACCCAGCAGGTTGTGGCTTCCCCAGCCTCCTTCCCCAAGTTCTTTGCTGGAACCAGCTGCCAGCGGACTGCAGAGTGGCCGCCAGGGGGCGCCCTATGGCAAGAGTGCTGGGGACGGAGGGGTGGAGGCTGGGTTGGTGTCTGTTCCTGGAATGGGCCAGGAGGGAGGAGGAGCAAGCGGAAGGGGACGGTGTGGTGGCCGGCTGGCCCAGGCGTCGAGAGAAGACGGCCCGTCCGGTGGCCAGTTTGGGTATCCTGGGAGCGTGGCTGCAGGTAGGCCGAGGTGATGCCAGGGCCCCAAGGTCCCTTTCCCTAGTCACAGCCCTTCCCGTCTCCCTCTCCTTTCTTCCTCAGCTCTTTACCTCCTGCCCTCCATTTTTGTCCCAGAACCACCCCCTCCAGCTCAGCCCCTGAGCCCTTCCCAGACGCCAGGCCCTCAGCCTTCTTCTCTCGGGGGCTGCAGTTGGCAGGCTCAGAGGGCAGGTAGCCTGGCTGCTGCAGCCCCAGCTGCAGGTTCGGGAGCCTACCAGGCCAGAGGCGGCGGCGAGGGGTAACAGGTGTGCCGCCGGCACCGGGTATGCGGGGGCAGGCAGCTCGGGTTCTCTTCCCCAGCCAGGCATGGCCGAGTCCACAGAGGTCCGGAAGCTGGTGTACCTGGTCACAGGTGGCTGCGGCTTCCTGGGGGAGCATGTGGTGCGGATGCTTCTGCAGCGGGAACCCCGGCTCTCGGAGCTGCGGGTCTTTGACCTGCACCTGGGCCCCTGGCTGGAGGAGCTGAAGACAGGTGACCATGGTGGGGAGGGACGCGAGGGTGGGGTGGGCGGACTCCGCTGGCCGGGGTGGAAAAGATGATGCATGTTTATATCTTCCAGTGCACATGGATGGGATGAATGAGTCACCTTGGGAACATGTGGCTCCTAAGGGGGTAGGCTGAGCCCAGCAGCTGGCCGGCGGCCCCAGCTCTGACACTGCCTCTGGCTGTCCCCATCCCTACCAGGGCCCGTGCAGGTGACTACCATCCAGGGGGATGTGACCCAGGCCCACGAGGTGGCAGCGGCTGTGGCTGGAGCCCACGTGGTCATCCACGCAGCTGGGCTGGTGGATGTGTTTGGGCGGGCCAGCCCAAAGACCATCCACGAGGTCAACGTGCAGGGTGAGGTGGCTGCTTGTTCCCCACCCCCTCTTTGACCTTGACTTCTGGGATTCTCCTGTGTCTCCTCTGGACACTCCTGCCCCCGCCGTAATGGCGGGTCCGGCGGCCCTCAGCCCCGCTGTGGTTTTCCCTGGACCCGGGGAAGGAAGCCCGGGGCCGTCATCCAGATTTGAGTTGCGGGGTGGGAAAGATGCAGAGAGGGAGGAAGTTGTAGCTCGGGTCCACCCTTCCCCTCCCCACCACCTCTCCCAGGCACAAAGAACGTGATTGAGGCTTGTGTGCAGACTGGAACACGGTTCCTGGTCTACACGAGCAGCATGGAAGTTGTGGGGCCCAACATCAAAGGCCACCCCTTCTACCGGTAAGCTGAGGTTCCCCTCAAGACTCTAGGAGCCCCATCTCCCCTCAGCATTAAGAATTTTCCCTCTCTCTCAACTAGGGGCAATGAGGACACCCCCTATGAAGCAGTCCACAAACACCCCTATCCTTGCAGCAAGGCCCAAGCTGAGCGGCTGGTCCTGGAAGCCAATGGAAGGGAGGTGAGACAGGAGGCGAAGAGACACGAAGCCGGGGTGGGGAGGGCTGCCAGTGCCGGCGGGGCTTCTCTGCAGCCTGCCCTGGGCACCTCCCTTCCATCTCCAGTTTGAGGGGGCCGGGCCAGAGGGCAGGCTGCCGGGTCCTGGGCCTTCACCATGCCTGCCTTTCGCCCCCAGGTCCGTGGGGGGCTGCCCCTGGTGACGTGTGCCCTGCGTCCCACTGGCATCTACGGCGAAGGCCACCAGATCATGAGGGACTTCTACCACCAGGGCCTTCGCCTGGGGGGTCGGCTCTTCCGGGCCATCCCAGCCTCTGTGGAGCACGGTCGGGTCTATGTGGGTAAGGCCCCGGCTACACAGCGGGGAGGCTGAGAACGGGGCAGGGCCCGCGTCGTCCTGGGTGGGCGGTGTGCGCCCCCGGCCAGCGAAGGGTGAGCCACGCGTGGGCCGGAGCAGCCGGATGCGCGGGCCTTGCCTGCACGACCAGAGAGGAAGCGGCGGCCGTGCGAGCTGGGAAGGCGAACGGAAGAAATAGGTCCCGGGCCGAGGACAGGACCGCGGTTACGGGAGCCGCATCTCCCCGGGAGAGGCCAGGGGCAGCACCCGCACGGGAGCCGCCGAAGCAGTGGCCTCCACCCAGGCTGGCCCTGGAGGGCAAGTGGCTACAGGGGCTGGGGAGAAAGCAGCCTTTACAAGGGCCGTAGTTACGCGGGCGCGTGCACGTGAGCCCAAAGCCGGGGGCGGGGGCCGGGGGCCGGGGGCCGGGGTGGGGGGGCGGCTTGGACACCGGCCGGCCCGGGAGAGGGCAGCCTCTCCGCGGGCTCCGGGGCACTCGGGGCCACAGCCGCCTCCCTTCCCCCACCGGTAGGCAACGTGGCCTGGATGCACGTGCTGGTGGCGCGGGAGCTGGAGCGGCGAGCGGCACTCGTGGGCGGCCAGGTGTACTTCTGCTACGACGAGTCGCCCTATAAGAGCTACGAGGACTTCAACATGGAGTTCCTGGGCCCCTGCGGGCTGCGGCTGGTGGAAACCCGCCTGCTGGCGCCCTACTGGCTGCTGATGCTCCTGGCTGTTCTCAACGCCCTCCTGCAGTGGCTGCTGCGGCCGCTGCTCCTCTACGCGCCCCTGCTCAACCCCTACACACTGGCCGTGGCCAACACCACCTTCACCGTGAGCACCGACAAGGCTCAGCGCCACTTCGGCTACGAGCCCCTGTTCTCGTGGGAGGACAGCCGGACCCGCACCATCCGCTGGGTGCGGGCCATGGAGGGTTCGGCCCAGTGACGGTGGAGCTAGGGCCTGGAGCATCCATCCGGGTCCGGAGCCCTCAAACCCTGGAGGGGGGGGGGGGGGGGGGGGGGGCTGCAGTCTGGAGCTGGAGCAGGGGTCTGGGGCCAGCCTGGCTGTCCCTACAGCTCTCCCCGTGTCGCATCCACGAGCCTTGAGTCGGTGTCCTTGTGCCTCTAAGTTCTAGGGCGGGGCTTTGGGACAGGCGTGTCTTCACTCTCAACCCAGGCCTGACGGCTGGTGGGCGAATGTCCGATGCCCCTGATGATCTCAGCCACCCCGTCCCATTTCTGGCTTTTCAAGCAGGAAGTGAGTAGCACTTCCACGGGCTTCGTGCTGGCCTTCTGAGGTCCAGGCCTGGATTCGGGCCTCCATTCAGCGGGAAGATTCTTTCTGGCTCCTCCCACCACCTTTGGCCCTCCTTGGGGGTCATAGTCCCGTTCTTTTAAAAATATTTATCAGCTTTAGACAGCCCTCTCTTCTCTTCAACGAAGCCTAAGCAGATCTGTGCATTCTCCCTTCTTCTGCCCGCTCCACCCAAATTAGTTCCTACAATATTGTGCTGTACATGGCCGAGCCCTGGATTAAAGCTCCCTACCCAAGCCTGTGTCCATCTACCTGTCCGCTCCCCCCTCCTGCCTCCCACCCTGTCTCCCCCTCCCCACGGCGCCTGTCCCATGTGGAGACAGAAGGAAGTGAGCACACAGCACGCCCGCTGTTGGATTGGTTGCTATTTCTCCCGTCCCACGGGGCCCAACCCGGCCCGCGGTGGGGGTGGGGGGGCTCTGGGGACAGGACATGCAGGGCGGGGTGGGGGGGGCAGAATTTTCCTGTGTTTTATCCATTTGCAACTTGGTCACCAATAGAGAGAGATGGGACTCTGAGGGCTAACAGGAGAGGGTGGCCTGGCTCTGGGCCCCCAGCCAGGCCCCAGGAGTCCTGTCCCCTCCGGAGAGGAGAGGGAAAGAACTCTAGAAACCAACGGAGAAACAGAAGGGGCAAGGGCTCATGTCAGCAAACACGGCTACGTCACGTGACACGCCAGCGACACGGAAACACACGCCAACGCACACGGCTGCACAGCGGGCGGGGGGGCGGGGAGCCGGGGGCCACCCATCTTGTCCTGTACGGGGCGGGCTGGGGGGACAGGGCGAATGCATAGAACACATCATGTACACACGCTCAACGCGTGGCAAGAGCGTGCATCGCCCGACAGGCACATGGGATGGACACGCAGTGTGCTTCGTGAGAGGCAGGGCTGGGGGGGGGGGACAGGAAAGCAGCGAGGCCCGGCCAGGCCCAGGGCCACCCACGGGGCACACATGGGCTTGGGGGTCGCAGGTGCGTGGAGGGAGAGCCGCACACACTCGTCCCAGAACGTGCATGACACCAGCCCCCAGACAACGGTCCACGACACACACCGACACAGCAGCCGACAAGCGGCCGTCACATGATGTGGGGACTTGAAGAAGCTGCGGCACAGCAGCCCCTCGGGGATCCTCCCAGAGACGTGGGCCTGACACCACTCACGGAGGCCACGGCAACACTCCAGCCGCGGCTCCGCCCTCGCGCTCGTGGCCCCAGGGCTGTGGGAATTCCGGGAACACCGGGGCTGCAAGGCCGTCCTGGCTCGGCGGCAGGAAGGGAAAAGGGCGGGGGTGCCGGGGCCCGTTCTGACGTCCCCAAAGGTGGCTGACATGGGAGCACGAGGGCTGTAATTAGATGCCGGGGCAAACTTCCCGTCCTGCAGAAGGACATTCTTGGAAGGGACGGGCAGGCTCCCCTCGTCGAGAGAGCCCACCGTGGGGGCTGTAACGACCGGCCTCACACAGGCGGGGCTCAGACAGCTCAGGTAGGGAAGGGGTCAGCTACAGGAGCTGGGGGGGGGGCGGGCGGGAGGGGTATTGTGTTCTGGAAGGCCACATCTGCGTTGGCTCCCTGTCTCTGTGTCTCTCACACTCACACACACTGCACAGGAAGCGGGACCCTGGGAAACAATCTGCACACACGTACGCGACCCCTTCACCCTGTGCACACGCACGCCCAGCCCTGGGTATACACTCGCGTCCACGCGGGTCCTTGGCTCAGGCACCTCCCGCCTGCCACCAGCCTCGCGAACCCACCCGTGCCTCGGGCAGGTGTGGTCCACGCAGCGAGGGAGGCGCTGGCCTCTTCCTCGCCCTCAGACACCCAGGCCCGTGGGCCACCTCAGTCTCCACCCGGGGCAGGGTCGGGGACAGCCATGGCCGACATCTAGCAGGAGATGTGTCCAGGGGAGGGGTCCCGGGACTCAGCTCCCCTGGGGCGGAGGCCGCCACACCGGCAGAGCCCGGGGCCTCCAAGGGAGGGCTGAAGACACACCCTGGCCTCTCCCAGTTCTGCGGGAAACGTGTGCAAGGCGCGAGTGCCCTCCTTTTCAATCGGTCCGGGGCAGCCCTGGACATGCCCCTCACCGGTAACACGTCCCACAAAGAGCCCTTCCAGGCGGCACCGGCGTGTGGGCAGCTTGGCCGCGTCGGCGGACATGGCCGCGCCCGGGGCTGGGGGGGCACCCGCGCGGGGCCTCCTCGGCCTGGGCACGTGTGAGCACACGGACGTACCCCCGCTCTCCCAGCTGCAGGGCTACCCTCTGGCAGAGACATGGAAAAGACTGGCACGTGGGCATGTGTGCACGGGGGCTCGGAGACCTGGCAGGGCAGGAAGCGCCAGTTGCACAGTGTTGGTGGAACGGTGTGAGGCCACACCAGATGTTGGTCAGCAGCTCTGGGGAGAGAGGGAGAGGGCAAATACAGCTAGGTGAACCACCCGGGACGGGGCACACAGGTTTAAAGAAGCACACACGTGTGCACAGGACACACAGGCGGGCAGAGACACACTATGTAGAAAGCCTCACACTCACTCACACACACACACTCACACACACAGTCTACATAGCACAGAAATACAGATTTTTTGTGCCCACCCAACACGGAGGGCTCCGTCTGAGGACAAGACCTACCAACACCTGAAGCACATCCTGGACACACACGCACACGCACGCACACACGCACGCACACACGCACTCCTCACACTACCTGCTGGGAGAAGTGCACACGTACAGACAGGCTGAGCTGGGTTACGGGTACGTGTATGCTTCCACTCACCTTGGTTACACTCCACAGGCTCACAATGCACACACGTCGTGCACACGCGCACGCACACGCACGCACACACACACACACTCCCTGGGGTTTGCTCAACATCACACCGGGGTGTCTGCCATGGCCTCTGTGCACCGGGGCTGACCTGGATCGTCCGCGAATGCGAGTGTGAGCCCCCGTGCACTCACAGCCCGCCGTCTCTAGAGCAGGCACGGCGGAGGCGGGGGTCATGGGAGGAAGTGCTGTTGTACCGAATCCAAACACTCAGACACAGAAGTCCACGTACACCGATGGCGTCCGTGGAGCTGTGGCCACACACACACACACACCTATTCACAGAAGACAGAGCGGGGCTTGGTGGGCCCCTGGCCACAGTCTACACAGGACAGGCCAGGTGAAGGGGGGACGCTCAGACGACACACAGACTTGAGGTGGGGGCCAGAAAGGTGATTTGGTGCTTCTACACACATCTACACACAGACACACACACACACACACGCTGGGGTGTCCACACGTCTTGAGCATGTGCCGGCGGCATGCATGTTGGTGTGCATGTGTAATCACGCCTGCTGCTATCTACGTGCGGGGCCGGGGGTGGTCCATGGCGGGGTGAGGTCCAGGGACTCCAGGGTCTGACAGGAGGTGGGGAAGGGGGGCTGCCTGGGTCTGTCTCGGGGGTGAGCCTGGAGCAGGGGATGGAGTGAAAGGGGTGGTGGGGGTATTGCTCCCAATGTGGTGGGGGAAGGGTCTGGGAGAGACAGGCGTGGGGGGCCTACAAGCCCAGCGTCCCCCCAATGGATGACGCCAAGACCACCCCCAGCACCACACAGCAAATGATGATCATGATTTTCTTCTGCAGGCAGAAAGGGTTGATAGGGAAGAAGGACGAGAGAGAGAGATAAAGAGAGACAGACAGATGGGGGGGAAAGATGGGGGAGGAGGTGTGAGGGAAGAGAGGAGGGGAGAGAGAAAACAGAAAAAGGAAGGTCAGAGCCAGAGATCAGAGATAAGGCCTCCCTCTGGATTTCAACACTCAGGTCAGCCCTGGCCTGAACCTAGCCCCAAGCGCTCCGCTCCAGCCCACCTACCCCGCCTGCCTGTCCCCATCCACAGGCCTGCTCGCCTCCCCCAAGGCCAGCCTGTTCCCACCACCACTGCCCCCCACCCCCAGGCGCCGGCCCACTCGTCACCCCCCACCCTCTTACCCTCCGGGCCTTGCTCTGGTATTTCACAGCTTTCTTGGTGTCGGACACAGCTCGTTCCACATAGTCCACGGAATGTTCCACGTTGTACTCGATGCGGTCAATCATCTCACCCTGCAGAGAAGATGTGCATAGGATGGGGTGGGGGCTGGGCTGGAGGAGGGGGCACCCCAGGGATCTGCAGGAGGCTCCTAGAAGGTGGGGGAGAGGCTGTACCTGGCTTTCCACGAGCATGGCCATGTCCACAAACATGTCATGCAGCTCTCGGATGCTGGTTTCCAGTTTGATGATCTCGTTGTGCCTCGTCTCGATCTCATTCAGTGCCTGCTTTGTCATCTGTGAGTCCATTTTGATCTAGGGCAATAGGGTGGAGGGCAGGAGGGGAGGAGCTGCAGAGCCCCCTTCACTCCCGTAGCAGTTTGGATTCTGCAGCCAGAGGGTCTGGGTTCAAATCTGACTGTCATTTACTAGCTCTAACTGTGGGCAAATTGTTTAACCTTTCTGGGCCTCAGTTTCCCCACTTGGAAAAGGTGGATGATGGCAGTGCCCACCTCCCAGCGTTCTTGTGAACGGTAAGTGAGTTACTATGTATCCACCAATCAGAACAGCATCTGCCTGGCACACAGTAAGCACTAAAGAGAAGTTTGTTAAGTTACAAGAAATAGAAGTTGGCCTGAGCCCACCACCTCACCCAGGGCTTCCTCTAACACACACACACACACACACACCACCAGGGAAGCCCAGGGAAGAGCAATGGGGGGGGGGGGTAGAGTCACCATTAATACTGGGGGCCCCTGTCTGGTCAAAGGCAGAGGACCCAGCAGAGAAAGCAAGTAGAAGCAGAGAAGGCCCAGATGAGAAGGCAGTGTGCCCACTCTGGAGCCCCCATGACATTAGGCGGGGGAGAAATAAAGAAATGCACCGCAGCCCTCAAGAGTCAGGGAGAGAGATTAACTCCAACCCACAATCGGATATTCCTGTCCCCCCCACACACACCTGGCCTGAGCCAGGCCACTCGCTTCCCAAACTGCTCACTGTTCAGACCTCATCAAGCCATTCCTCTGCTCTGAAACCCTCCAGGGCTCCCCACGATTCCTCCCTGCTCCCCACCACCACCACAGGCTGTACACCTCACCCTATCCGGGGCTCGTTCTCCCTTTCTGGCTTCATCTCCTACATATCCGCTAAGAGCCAAAATCATCCAGTGGCTGTTTGGCAAGTGGTCCTCTCTCCCTGTCTTTGTTCAATCTGTTCCCTTTCTCTAGTGGGCCTTTCGCCCAGCTCACCATGTCCAAATATTCCCTGTTTCTTAAAGCACAGCCCAATGCCACTTCCCCCAGGAAGTCCTCCCTGGCTCCAGTAGTTAACCACTACCTTAGAGCCTGTCTGCAGGATGCACATCCCTCAGGCAAGATCCCGACCACCCTGCATTGTAACGACAGGTTTCCATTGTAATGATGGTGGGTTCACTGGCAGGGATCAGATCTGTCGTCTTAGAACCCACCAGGCTCCCCTCCGTTCTCAGACAGAAGCCTGGGCAGAGCTGTTTGGGAGGGCTCCAGGCTAACTGGCCCTAATCAATTTGCTCAAAGCTAATTTAACAAAGATCAGTTCTCTAAGTAACAGTTTGCTAAAAACTGCCAGTCACTGAAGACACTCGAGTTCTGGTCTAGAAATCTTAACCAGAGCCATTCTGCCATCAGAAGCAGAGACAGAACTGGGCAGGCCAAGGCAAAATCTACAAAGAGAAAGAAGAACTACAGTGGGGGAAGCCCATTCACTCACATTTAAGATGACAAGGGCAGGGCAGGGCGTAAAACTTTAGCAAAACTAAAACTGGTATTTTTTTTTAAATTTCATAATGTAGGCAAGTTAGTCATTTGGTGAAATGACCTGCTTCAGTAGGCAGACGTCAGAGCCCTAAGTGACAGGAGACGGCGGATCTGAATCCTGGCTCTGAGGCCTTGGGCAACTTATTTAACCTCTCTGGTGAATCTCTGGGTCAGATGTCCTCATTGGTGAAATCTGGCTCCCTCAGAGGCTGGTGGTGAGGACCGAGTGAGATAGCAGGCAAGTGTAAATATGTAAAAGTGCTTAGAACAGTGTCTGGCTACTCAAAATGCTGACCATTTTTATGGGGGTGCCTTCCTGCAGGCCCTGCTCCCATGGAAATCCCCAGCTCCGGGTCCTGACTTCCCACTGTTTGTGATTCCAGGGTGGACTTAGGACCTTAATTCAACCTCAGCTCGGGGAGGGAGGAGAAGTAAATGTTTTCCAAAGCCAGGCCCACCCCCACCCGGGGCTCACATCATCCGTGAAGATGGCCAACTTCCCGCTCTCCAGCATGTCTTCCAGTTCTTCGTTCGTCGTGGTCCTTCCAGCTGTGGGGAGAAAGGCCTCCGTGCTCAGGGACTGGGCCAGTCTGGGGGCCTGAGGTAGTGGGATGGGGCAGAGACCCAGGAGCCCACCCTCCCACCCGGCCTTAGGCCTCCACGGAAGGCCCGGGGCAGCCACGGAAGAGCGCTGGGGCAAGCCTGGGAACTCTGCAGCGGGGCACACGCACTGATCTCCAGCTGCCGCTGGATCCGGTCCTTGCAGCGGTCCCGGTACTTGGACTGGGTCGCGTTATATTCGGTCATTACTTCCACGAACTTCCGGGACAGTGTGGAGTGCTAGGGTGGGGTACAGACACATCAGGAGGCCGGGACAGAGCGGGGCGAGAAGGCCAGTGGAGGGATGCAGTGGGGAGGAGAGGCTGAGCTGGCCTACGGCCCTTCTTCAGCTCGCGCCGCGATCCCAACCCCGGACAAGCGCTCAGTCCCAGGACGCCCCCGCCCCCGCGCCCTCCCGCAACCCCCTAGCGTGCCGCGGCCCCGCCAAACGCGCGGAGATATGGCCCGGCCCCGCCCCCCGCCCGAACCCCGCCCAGGCGCCTCCTTGGCCACGCCCCGCGCCGCTCTGGCCCGCCCACTCTCCTTTCGCGGCTCCCTCCCGGGCTCCTTCCCCAGTCCGATCCGATCCGGTCCGGTCCCCGCCCCGCCAGGCCGCGGCCTCCTACCTGGGTCTTGCGGATGCGCAGGTCCGCGGAGGAACGGTTCAGCCCCTCCTCTTGTTCAATGCTTTGTTCGATTGCTGCGGGAGAGAGGGTGCAGTGACCGGCCGGGAGACCCGGGGCCTGTGGGGCGGGGGTCCGGGACGTGGGGAGGGTCGACACCCCGAGGCAGGCCCCGGGCCTGTGAAGAGATGTCACACCCATGGCGAGGGCAGACAGTAAAGGATCCAGGGTGCGGGTGAATAGAGGACAGGTGTTTCAGGGGGAGGGGAGATGAGGGTCGGTGGGTCACCAGGCAGAAAGGGGCTACTTGTCCTGGCGGAGGGGTTAGGTCTTAGAAAGGGCCACAGCTGTAACTCCTGCTTGACCCCACGGGGGTCTCCAGTACGTGGGGAACTCTCCACTTCCTACAGCCTCTGGAAAGAGTGCAGGAACCCATCCTGCGGTTTTTCTGGCGGAAGGCAGGCACTTCCAGGTGGGTCAGGTTCTAGTGGCCGCCTCTTTCTTGGAAAATTCTACGCGGAGGGAGGGATGTCCGCCAAAAAATAGCTCTCCCCCCAAGCCCTGGAAGGTGATCTCTGTTTCGGGAATTCCCACTTCTAAAGGATGTTCTGGAAAAGCGCACAGATTAACTGGGATTCCTGCTTCTGGATCATGCACTCCTGACATCTATCCTTCAGATTTTCTAAAAAAAGAGCTTGCCTGCGATAAGATCTACAGTGCTCTGAAAATACAGCAGGGATGAATCACCAGGCCCTCCAGAACTGGAAGGGGCTCCAGGCCATTCTTGAGAACATCACTTCTTTGTTCTGCTGGCAGCGGGAAAAGTTGGGGGCTGAAAAGCACCCCAACGTTCCCCTGCCAGCAATGGTGGGCACAGTGACCGAGTGACACCTGGCCCACCTGCTGCAGGAAAGGCCAGGAAGGCACAGCACACCCAGGGAGGTCGCAACCTCTGGCCCCTACAGGGACCCTGTCGTCAGACTTGGGGCTGGAGCCAAACCCTGCAGTGGAAGGTCCTTTAGAGGGTCTCATTGACTTCTTACAAGAATCTTGAGAGTTCAGTGGTATCAGCCCATGGATCACACTAGAACCTGAGGTTCAACTGGGGAAAACGGGGAAAACGACTCACTTAAGGTCACACACAAAGCCTGAGCTCATGCCACCAAATAGCTGGAGAAAGATGGCGGAGAAGAGAATCTTCTCTTTTTCTGGAGGTCTGGAAGGTCAGCTTCTCTATGTCACTGCTACTTTTCCTAGCTTCCTTCTTGGTCTGTTCCCGGACCCCTAATCCGTGGAGCCCACCTCATGGTCTTACAGAGAGTGTTAAGGTGAGAGCTCGGTGGGCCCAAAGAAGTCTTTAAGCTCAGGGATTTTTAAACGGTGTTCCATGGAACCCTGCTTCTGGGAAAGAACCTCAGGGGCTGTTGCTGGGAGTAAAGGGGAGACCAGCTGGGTAGGGCCCTGGGCCTCCCAGCCCCAGTTCAGCCAGAACAGCCTGTCTTTTATGTATTGTATATATTGGAGTTCTTTGTAAGATTTCATTTAAGGAAAAAAAAAAAAAAATTGCTACCCCTTGAAAAAAAAAGCCTGCTTTGAAGTTGCTTCTGTTTTTCTTACTGTGCCAGTGAGGAAGCCGAGGGGAGGAATGAGTTGATGATGGAAGTTGTCCAGAATTGAGTTGATGATGGAAGTTGAACTCCCTCTGCCTGGATTTGTACTTAATGTGCTCCCAGTTTAAGTCATTTTCCTTTCCAGGATACAAGTGTAGAAGGCTTATTTTTACAGGTCAGCACTGGAGGCTCACACATGACCTCCCACTGAGTCCGGGAAGTCCCTGTTCTCAACTCTCTGGACCCAGGTCGGTGTGGCCAAGGCCAGGTACCTGACATGGTACCTTTTCCCCAGTGCCCCGCAGTGGGCCTCAGACAAAGTACGTGCTTGGCAAATGTTTTCTGATACTGAATCTACCACATCACGGTAACACTGCTATTCCCCTGGCACCCGCAGACAAGGAGGTTCCCAACCCACAGTGCTTTGGGGGAAGGTGGTTATTACCAGCACCCAAGTCCTTAAATTAGAGCGAATACATAAGGATTTGGCAGGTCCCTCCTGAAAGCTTGCCAACTCCTGATGTCAGCCACACAGTCCAATCTGTCCTGAGCCGAGGATACCAGTTCAGAAGCATTTGCTGAGCCCACCTACTGGGTGCTTAGCGCTATGCCCGGCAACTGTTCTGGAGAAATAAGGATTTAATGAAACCGAAGCCACTTGCAAGACTCTCTCTTCTGGTGGACCTTCATGCTGGTGGATCCAGCAGCGCTCAGATGCAACTTGGGCAGAAACCCTCCTCTCCCTCATTTCTTTGCCATGTATCTTTCTCCAAAGAATCTGGAGCAAGGGGCGGGGGGCGGGCGGGGGGGAATCTGGGGTTTTGTGCTTTCTCACTGTTTAGGAATCTGGGTCCTGGAAATCTGTAGACACTCCTTACAGAAAGACATGTTTGGTCTAATGAGGGCAGAGTTGTTTTTCTCCTTAGTCTGGGGATTGCATTCCTCACCTTTCAACTTGGACCGAACCTTGTTGGCTGTCTTCTTGATGTCTGCAGTGAGGTCCTCCAGCTCCTGTTTGGTCTCTGAGGGGAGAGCCAGAGCAGATGAGAAGTCTGGATGGGAGCCCAGACCCCCTCTCCTCCCTCCCCCCACGCACACTGTCTGCCCCCATCCCCCTCGCAGCTGCCCAGCAGCGGTACTCACTCTCATCTGGGTTGGGGGCGGCCAGGATGGCACTATGCTGTTTTTTCACTTGCTCCACATCCTCTGACAGCTTCTCAATGCAGCCCCGGATCTCTTCCACCTGGGGCAGCAAATCAGCTGTGCCCAGCCAAGTCGCTGAGCCAGGCAAGGGGCCCTGAGGGCTTAGTCAGGGTTCGGGTAAATGGGCCAGAGCCGAGGGATGGGTAAAAGGCCAAGAGGGGGTAGGAGTGGGGAGCAGGGGTGGGAACAGGGCAAAGGGAGTCGTTGGCCGGGGGCCAGCTTCTGGGTCTGGGAGCACTGGAAGCTCCGTTACCTGTTCAAAGAACTCGTCCATGAAGTGGTCCCGATCCACATGGACCACCTCCTCTTCATCATCACTGTCTTTCGCCTGGGAGGCAAAGAAAGGCAGAATCCTACCCTGAGCCTGATGCTCCCAGCTCTAGGCTCAGAGCAGGGGTCTGAGGAGGTGTCATCTGCAGGGGGCAGGTCATTCGCAGGGCAAATGCAAGGGCCCCAAGCGGTCCGAATGAACACCGGAAATCTTGTGGAACAGGGTCCTGGAGGCCAGGCAGCTGACAGCCCAAAGGACACCTTGGAGGGAATTAGCAGAAGGCACCCTTTCAAGGGTGGAAGTGGACCTGAGAATGCAGTCACCCTGGAGGTGGGTGACACCCAGGACAACTGCCATTAACCGGTCTCGTCCCCACCAGCTAAATGTCAGCCTTGCAGGAACCGGCTCTGGGCTCCCGGCAGGGGTCTGGAGTGGAGGCCCAGGAGGCTGACCCTGGCCGCTGTCTCCCTGGCCGCTCCTATCCAGGCCTCACTTTGCTCCCCTTCTCTTCCCCTCCAGCCTCCACCCAACCGGCCACGTCCCCTGTGCGAGGTCACTTCACTGGTAGCAGCAGGTGCCGAGCTGAGCAAGCACAGTCAAGCCCAGGGGGGCTGGAGGAGAGACACAGGCAGCACCCCGACCCCCCTGGCTCCCCGTGCCTGCCTCCTCCCGCCTGCTTTCACCCCCTCTGCTGCTCTGCCCCTCTCATGTATTCACTTGCTTTCATCCAGCCTCTCCCAACTTCACACCCACCTACTCTCACTTGCCTGGATTTCCCAGTTGCAACCTGCTGCGGCTCAGCCCTCCACCCCCCGGGCTCAGAGACACAAAGGGATTTACCCACCCACACCGCCACCGCCAGACAGACCAGTGACACAGACAGAAGGGCTGACACACAAGGCACACAGAAATAGGCCCACTGACACCCACGCGGAGATACACTGACACGCTGACGCTCACCCACACTCGGCCCCACGGCAAAGCTGCCTGTTGCCCTGCGTGGCCCCACAGATGTGTCCCCGCGCCCCCAGGGACATTCGAGAGGGCCCTGCGGGCCTGTTCTCCCGGGCTGCCCGAGCCTCAGGCCTGCACACTCATTCAGGGCCAGGTAAGAAGACGGCGGGGGGGTGGGGGTGGACTGGGCTGCCCAGTGCTGCACGCTCCGGACTTGAGGCTCTTCTCCACTTGGGGCAGAAGTCAGAGAACAAAAGCTGAGCCCGGCAAGCTTAATTAACGTGCGGAGCCCTCATCAGCCCCAGTGGACATTTAAACAGAGTTCAGCCTGACTTCCAGAAAGAACCTATAGCCCAAACAGGACGGAATCGGACTACCGGAGCCTGAATGGTATCCAGACGGGATCCAAAAGTGTCCACCTGGAGCATAGCCCGCTGGGATCTAAAGAGAGGAGCTCCCATGGAACCTCGACAGGGTCCGAGCAGATCGCAGACAGGACCTGCCAGAAACCAGACAGGCTCAGCCCCAGCTACTCGGGCAGACGGATCCCACCAGACAGCTCAGATCGAACCTAGACAGAGCCAGATGGGACCGAGATGCAATCTAGGCAGCCAAGTGAACTCGGAATCAGCAGAGCCCCGACAGCCCCAGGAGGAGCCTGCAAGCCTGCGGGAGCCCTCCAGCTGCACACTCTCGATGCCCCCCCAGCTTCCTGCCCAAACGGAACGTGGGGGATTCTCCCCGCAGACGCTGGGTCCCACCGCACCGCAGAAAATGTATTCAGCGCTTCCATTTAATTTCCAGACAATCCCAAACATCCACTGGGAAAGGGAGGCTCCTCTGTCTCTGCCCACAGCTGCCCTCGGAAGGAGAGATGGCCCAGGCGGGGCTTGGGTATTCTGAGAGGGCCTCCGGCTTCTCAAGTCTCCACCAAACCCAGGGCTAAGCCGATAGACCTTGGCCCCCAGAGGCTCTGGGAGGCTCAGCTCACCTTGGAGGACCCTGATGCCTTGTCCTCAAGCCAGCTGCCCCACGGGGTCTCCTTCCCCTAGAGCCAAAGCCGTTCCTCTGCCCCTTCTCTGACTTCGGCCCCCTGCCCAGCTGCCCACAGGTCATGGGGCGTCTCTCTGGTCCGGGTGCCTGGGAACTTTCCTGTTCTCCGCCTCGTCCCCAGGCTGACTTTCGACTTTCTAAAGTTTAATTTCCCTCTCTCTCTCCTGTTTGTCCCCAGAGCCAAGTTCCCTTAGATTCTGCCCCGGGGCATCCCTGGCTGCCTGTTTACTTGTCCTTGAGAAAGGAAGAAAGGTAGAGGCCCAAGTATGACTTATTTGGTATAATAATTACAGGGAGCTGAGAGCTAATAATCCTCTACAGTTCACCAACACTTTTACATCTCTAATCCCTTTTGATCCTCACCACACAGCCCTGAAAGGAAAGCCCGAGCAAATATCATTGTCCCCATTTCACAGATGAGGGAACGGGAGGTCAGAGGGAGGAAAGGGAAAGTGACCTGTCCAAGGGCGCCTAGGCTGAATGGGCTGGAAATTATAAGCATCTACGATAGACTCCCTCACAGCCCCTTCTAAGGCTCGAGGCCAGGCCACCTCCTTCCAGGGGCTCTGCCACAGCTGTTTCCCTCTCAGCTCAGCTCCTGCTAAGGCCCCATCTGGTGGGGCTCCGTGCCCTGTAATCCTAGGAAAATATCTTTTAACAGCATCTTCGGGGCACCTGGGTGGCTCAGTCAGTTAAGCAGCTGCCTTCGGCTCAGGTCATGATCCCAGGGTCCTGGGAGCCCTGCGTTGGGCTCCCTGCTCAGCGGGAAGCCTGCTTCTCTCTCTCTCTGCCCCTTTGCCCCTCTCCCCCTGTTCGTGTTCTCTCTCTCTCTCAAATAAATAAATAAAAATCTTAAAAAAAAAACAAAACAGCATCTTCTACATGGGTCTTACATCCTCGTTATCTCATTGAATCTTTCTTTAAACCCTATAAGGACCACTGGGCAGCATAATTATAATTATGGCAAACATTTACATACATGTGATCATGAGCTGGGCACCATTCTATGCCCTTTGTATATATCTGTCCATTTAATTCTTACAAAAGCCTCCTGAGGTAGGTATTATTATAGCTCCCTTTTATAGATGGGGAAACTGAGGCACAGAGCGGCTAAAGAACTTGCCCAGGCTAGCAGCTACAAGGCCACACGATTTCTGCCTTCTGGGCTTCAGCCTCTGCCTTGGCTGAACAGCAATAACGTTTGCCCAAATGCTGGGTAGGTGGAGGCAATGAGACCAGGCAGGAAAAATGCCTAATGCTACCAGAAAGACGCAGTGTTTAGTGAGGGTTGGCTAGGACCCCCTGCCCCTCCCGTGTTACAGATGAGGAAACAGGCTCAGAGAGGTTGCCTGACCTGCCGAAGGTTTCACAGCAAAGCAGGCCAGAGGTGGGACCTGAACTGCCTAGTGCTTAATCCCAGGCTTCCCCCCCGCAACCGTCCCGCTCTGCCTGTCCCTAGTACTGATGAACTCCTGCGGCTGGGAGAGAAAGCCAGGAAGACGGGCCAGGCTGCAGGAAGAGCCCAGGGAGAAGGCCAGGCGTTCTACCTCCCCTCGCCCTGCTCTGTGATCTGCCGAGGCAAATCTCAGCCCTTCTCTGCGCCCCAGATCGTCTACGGAAAAGGCAGGCCAGTGCACCAAGGGCCCTCACTGCTCTGAGGGGTGCACATTTAATAATGAGCGCGGCCTCCATTTCCGGAAGAAGCTGGCCAGCCTAAAAGAACGCAGGCTGTGGGCAAATGAGATCACCCAGAAAAAGACGATCATATGCCCCCGATCCACTTTATGGACAATTCAAGCCTCAGTTTCCCCATGTGCAAAATGAAGAAGATAAGAAATCTAACACGTGTGTACTGATTACAGTGACCTGGGCCCTGTGACAAGGGCTTTGTGTGTCTCCTTTAACCCTTATAAGCGCTCCATGAAGCAGATACGATTCTTATGCCCACTTGACAGAGGAGGAAACTGAGGCATGGAGCGATTAAGTGACTTGCCCAAGATGACAGAGCAGGCACTGTATGGGGCGCTGACAGGGTGGCACCTGGGTTCGAACCCAGGCCCTCTGCTCTCCCTGCTCACCAGCTTGTCAAGCGCTTGAGAGAATGACACGAGAGACTGCAGGGGTCCCGGGCACCTTGTGGCTCCGCCTGGGCATCGGGGGCGTCAGATCCAAGCCTCCCGCTGCAGTCTTTCCCATCAGAGATACCAGGGGCCCTCGGGCGCGCCGGTGCAGGGGGACAACACAGACAGATGTGTGGATGGAAAGAGAGGGACGCAGTGAGCCAGCAAGTCAGGGACCAGAGACAGCTGGTGAGGAGGTGACTAACACAGCAGCAGAAAGAGCCTGGTGTTGGGTGACAGAAGAGTCAGAGAGTGCGTGTGTGTGTGTAAACACACGTGCGCACAGCACACACGTGCTCACATGTTCTCCTCGGGGGCGCAAGCTCGTCATCTGATCTGGAGGCAGGAGCCTCTGTCCGCCGCACCCCTGCTCCTGCCCATCTGTCTCCCTGACTGGGCCTTTCCGCCCTCCCACCCCCACCATGCCAGTCTGCCCTCCCTCCTTACCCACCTACTCCCTTCCTCGTCCTCCCTCTGCCCCACTGAGTCATTCATTCACCTGGCGGAGAGGCATGAGCTGAGCCAAGCTCTCTGGCTGCTTCTAAGAACACAGTGGTGGACAAGACAGGACACAGGTCCTGCCTCCAAGTAGCTGAGGGAGGGGGAGAACCAACGAGACCGTTTGGGTCTGTGCTAACTAGCAGGGGGGAGATGGACCCGACGTGAGACAGAGAAGCGGCCATCAGGGGTGGCCCTTTACAGGATGGTCAGGGAGGGCCGTTCCGGGGGTGGGTGACATTTGCTGACACAGAATTTAAGGCGGAGGGGACAGCGGTCCGGGTGGAAGGAAGAGCATTCAAAACAGAGGGACCAGCAAGGGCCAAGGCCCCGAAGCAGGGCTGAACTCGGTGGGTTTGCGATGGCAGAAAGGAGCCCTGCGCAGCTGGGGGACAACAGCCCGTCACCGGGGCTCTGCCGGGCCCTGCGCACTCACGCGGTCACCCCTCCCTGCTGTCATTCAGGGGTACCATTTAAAGCCCTCTCTGTGCCTCGCCCATACCTGAGTGCTACCCAGATGACTCAGTTCCTGCCTTCAGGTGCGTGGCTTGTCCCATAACAGCCCCCACGCCCACCCGGCCTCAAATTCCAGCCTCCCTCACTACGGGCCTTACCTTCCCCACCCCCCAGGGCACTGCACAGTCCACAACGCGACCCCACACGCTTCCCTCTCTCCCTCCCCAGTCGGCCTCTCTGCCGCACCTGCTCCCCCTTCTCTCCTCTTGAGCCCCGTCCCTGGCCCCGCCCCTTGGGCCCTGGGACACCAATCCGGCCCGATGAACTCCACTCCAGCCCAGCACCTCCCAGCTCGTGCCCAGAGGTCCTTGGTGAACTGGAAAACAGAAAACCCTGTTTCAACACCAGCTCTGCCATTACCAGCTGTATGACCTTGGTCAGGTTGCCTCTCTGGCCCTCAATCTACTCCAAAAGAAATTAGGGGTCACATCCTGCCCATCCCAGGGGGCTGATGTGAGGTTCAAGGGAAAAAAGCAAGTCAGCTGTAGAATAACAAACACTCAAGGACACTACTGTGCCCAGGCTCCTTCTGGACACTTTTTGCCTATTACCTAGTTTCAATCCTTAGGACAACCCTGCGAACAGGTACTATTATTATTCTCAATTCACACGTGAAGAAACTGAGGACCAGAGAGGTTAAGAAACTCACCCAAGGTCACACAGGAAGTAGCAAAGCTAGGATTTGAACCCAGACAGTCTGACTCCCATCTCTGTGCCCTCACCGGCTATGGGATGAACAGATCTGAGAACCCCTGGGGAACTCTAAAGTACTGCTGGAAAGATATTCAGCTCCCTTGAGCTGACGTCCCCTCCCGCCACTACCCCCCATCCCTCTCAGCATCTCAGAGACCTCTTTAGCAGGCCTCTCCCCTACCCTGCCTGGTCTCTCCTGCCTCCCAGTCTCCTCGCTCTCAACTTTGGTGGGGAGACCCTTGCACTCCTTGCATCTGGCACCTTCTTTCCGCCCTACCCATCCCCTCCCAAATCGCCAGTCTCCCTGAGCTGTGACTAACACCAGAGCCATTTACCCAGACCCCTTTACCCCTCCACACCACCTCCCACCTCCCCCACCTGATTGCCCACCCCCTGCAGCCCCAGCAGCCAGAACTCCTTGCCTCTGGGCGGAGGGGCTCCCTGATCCACTTGGATGAGGATGCCATGCCCTGCCCCCCATCTTAGTCTTAGGGTTTTCCCTCCCTCTCTCTCTAATTATACCACAATTTTGCCACCACCTCACCTCAAACCGCTTTCCCTTTCTCTGGGTTTTGGAGTCATGGGATAGTGTTGGCAGCAGGGGATCTGGGTTCAAATTTGCATTCCTTACTCGAGAGCTGGGTGACCTTGGGCACGTTATTTAACCACTCTGGGCCTCAGTTTCCTCAGCTATAAGATGAGGTAGTCTCTCAGTCTACATACCTTACCAGGAGGTCAGTGAGGGGCTAATGAGATTATGGATGGCAGCCTGCTTTGAAAACTGCCTGGTGAAAGAAGGGGAGTTTAGAGCACGGTGCTGGAGCCAGCCTGCCTGCCTGCCTTTTCCTGGCTCTGTGACCGATCAAATTACTCAACCTCTCTGGGCCTCAATTTCCTTACCTATAAAATGGGATCATACTAGTACCAGGGTTGAGGCGAGGACCAAAATGAGTAAATATGAATAAAACGCTTAGGACAGTTTCTGATTCTAGAGGGTTGATTATTTTTATTATTGTCACTTAGCGGATGCCTGGCCCCCACATTCAGTGAAAGTTGAATACAGAAACCTTGAAAATTCCCTTTCAACCACCAGTTTCTTCTTCCTTCCCATTTGCCAACATATCTTTCCCCGGAGACAACAACAGACACAACAGTCACTTTATCTTCCAGCCCCTTCCTCCTATCTTTCTGTAGCCTGGTTTCCCTCGCCCATATCCCGGGGGCTCTCCAAAGACGGGGCTTTCTACCCCCAGTGTGGAGACCTCTGTTTCAAAGATCAAAAAAGCAGAGACCCATGTCAACTTGCCAGACTGGGAACCCAGGTTCCAGTCTGATCCTCCCACCCACTTGCTTGGTGACCTTGGGCAAGCTCCTGCTATCTCCACACCTCAGCTTCCTCATCTGTCAAATGGGGTAATAACCCTGGGAGCAGGGAACAACCAACAGGCTCCTCCTGGCAGAGACCCAGTGCATCAGGATACATCACGGCTGGGGCTAGTACTTCATGGACATGACACCACAGGCCCTGAGCAAACAGCAGGCAGGCAGCTTCGCCTCCTCGGCCCCCAGGTCATCCCCACAAATGCCCCAGCGTTCTCCCGACCCTAGAAACCATTCTCATCAAGCCCCCACTGGCCAGCCCCTCCAACTGGCAGCCTCCACTGCGGACATCAGCGCCTCCCTCCTCCCCCCTGTCACCCGAACACAAACTGCCTGGCCAGACTCGGGAGCTGGGCCTCTTCAGGCCTGCAAACCAGGGGCCCACCTCGACCTGCCCCTGCCCCACTTCCCCCCAGCAGAGCACACTCCATGTCACACAACCCAATTCCATGGCCCTGTGCATGGAGCCTCCTCCCCCTCTCCTCTGCAACCCATCTCCCACCTCTGGGGTCACCCCATCTCAAGCCCTGGCCCTCTGGCTGTCTCCTGAGGCCACCCCTTCCCTCCTGGTCTCTGAGAGGAGCCCCCTCCCCACAGGGAGCAACACATGCGCGTGCACACACACACACACACACATACACTTCAGTCACTGCCAGGTGTTGGCATCTCTGTCCCAACCTGTGTCCTTCCCCCCCGCACCCCCCAAACCTTGGTCCCGCAAGACTCAGCCTGGCCCAGTAACCGCCCCCATCTTTCCAATTCCGCAAATCTGCTCTGGGGATGACGGTACCCTCCAGTTCTCTCCTGATATTCACTCTCTCCCATCCCCGGATTAGACCCTCGGGGCCCTCCTGGGAATGTGGGCACGCAAAGCCCCTGAAACCTCTCCTGCCCCCTTGAGCCTTAATGGCCTCCAACCTCTTCCAGCCACTGTCCCCAGAATGCAGGTTCATTGGAGACATCAGGTGCCTCCAGATCCTGGGGTGCCCCTACCACCAGCCTCCCGTCCCATCATTTGCCCCTATGTCCCAGCACCTCCCCCCACTCCACCCCCACGCGCTCCCCCGATATTGGGGTCCCGCCCCCCCTTTCCCCCCACCCCCAAGCTCACACTCCGCAGCTCCTGAGTCCGATCCTTCATCCTGCGACGGCTCCTTCTCCTCCTCCTCCTCCTCCTCCTCCTCGCCCTCCTCCTGCCTCCGCTCCCTGCCTCCTGCCTCGGTGCGGGAGGCCGGAGTCTGGGGGCGCCGGGGGGCACCCGAGCCGCTGGGGGGGGCCCGCGGGCGGGGGCGGGGCCGGGGGCGGTGGGCCGGGGCCGGGCAGGGGCAGGGGCCTGGGCCGGGCTCGGCTCTGCCGGGGCTGCGGTGGCGATGCGGCTGCGGCACAGGCTCGGATGGAGGGATGCGGGAGCCGAAGCGCGGGGGAGGGGGGCGGAGGGAGGTAAGGAGGAAGGGAGGGAGGGGGGAGCCGGGAGGGGGCGGGGAGCAGGGGGCATGCGCAGCGCCGGGGGCTGGGGGCGCCTGGGGCTTGTAGTCCGGCTGAGGGGGGGGGGTCCGGGGAGGGGGAGTGCAGAGGCCTAGAGGCGGGTGGGGAAGGGCAGAGCCGGAGAAGGAGGGAGAGATTGGCCGAGAGACCAAGGAGCTGCGGCGGGAGGCAGCGAGCTGCTGGGTTGGGGGTGGGGGGGACGGCAGAAAGGGGGTAAGGGAGTGAATTCGGGGAAGGGGTGCTGTGGGAGGGGAGGGGGTGCTGTGGATCCCTTTACACCGGGAGATCTAGGGAGATTTTGTGTTTGGTGTCGAGTATCTGTGTGAGCAGGCACGACCACCTCTGTGCGTGTATCCCTGCAGGGGGTTCTTTGGACGCTAGAAATAGCAAAACTGACCCTCTAGGTGGCTTTTGTGATGCAAGGAATCAGCCAAGCCTGAGAAGGACAGGGACTTGTTTGTTTCGGGGTTTATTTTGCACAGCCTTCCCCACTCTAACCGTGACGATCTCCCGGCAGCGATGGGTCTCAGAGCTCTGCTTGTCTACCTCCGGGGACAGGGGGCTCACTACCTTTCCAGACCTCTTGGCTTATCTTTACATGGCTCTGACTGTTGAAAAGGAAATTCGTCCTTATTGGGAAGGGAATGCTGGTACACCGAAGGATCCAAGTACCCTCCGTCCTTCACCTTTATGCCCACCTCTCCTCTCCCCATCTCCGTATTTTAACATCACATCAACTACTCCACCCCTGCAATGGAGCTTTCGCCCCTGACAGGCCTTGAACCTGCTTCTGCCAACTTACCCGTCGACCTCCTTGGTGCCAAATCCATCGGCCACTGGTCAGGCCTCACCCTTCATGGTCTTTCAGTGACATATGACCCTGATGACCTCTGTCTTCTTGAAACCCTCCCCTCCTTGTCTCCCAGCCTGCCTCCTGCCTCCTTTCCCCTCTCCCCCACCCCCAGCCTCTGAATGTTGTTTTCCAGCCTCCTTCCAGATCCATCCTTTCTCCCACAACCCCTCTATATCAGGGTTCCCACCTGCCCCACCCTGCGTTCTCTCTCTCTTTTTTTTTTTTTTTTAAGATTTTACTTATTTATTCGACAGAGAGAGACACAGACAGAGAAAGGGAACACAAGCAGGGGGAGTGGGAGAGGGAGAAGCAGACTTCCCGCGGAGCAGGGAGCCCGATGTGGGGCTTGACCCTAGGACCCTGGGATCATGACCTGAGCCGAAGGCAGACGCTTAACGACTGAGCCACCCAGGCGCCCCTTCTCTTCTTTCTTTATCATCTCGCTTCCCAGGGTCAACTGCACCTACCTGCCCACAGTCCCCACATCTATACCTGCAAGTCAGATCCTCCTTCTCAAAGGCAGCAGCTACCCGGAACCTGAGCCCTGAGCTGGGCTCCGACAACAGAGGCAAAAGATGTCATCAGAGACACGAGTAAATCCGTAACTATAGTGAGTGAGGCCAGGGCTTTGATGGAACTGCCAAGACTGTGGTGGCCTTGCCTTCTCCTCCCAAAGCTGTGTTCTCCATCAGAGATGGCATCTCATCAGCCAGTCACTCAAAGCAGATGGAAACCTGACCTTGACTCCCTCACCCATCCCCATAATGCTGCCATGTTCTGAGCGTCCGCTGCGTCCTAGGTGCCATGCTGAGTAGCTCCTAGAATCTTCCCAACGGAGCTGCTACCGCCATGATCCCAAGTGCGCAGATCAGGAAACTGAGGCTTGGAATGCTTGAGTAATGGACCTAAGTTCACAAGGTTAGTAAAGGACAGGGCTGGGGCTCTCGCAGGCAGCCTTTGATTACAAACCTTATTCTTGTAAAACCACAGTGTTAGAGCTTCTCCCTCAACTGCCAAACCCAGAGCTGCCTCCTGGGTCCTCTCCCTCCTCACCACCTCGGGTCAGTCTAGGCCCTCATTGGCTTTCACCGGGAGCATCACAAGAGCCTCCTCTCTGGTCCCCCCACCTGCAGCCCTTTCCCTGAATGTCCCATTTTCTCCCCAGGTGTTAGTGTGATTGTCCCCTAAACAAATGTGGTAATATCAGTCCCCTGCACCAACGACTCCGCCCGCCAGGCCATGGCCTCCCGGATTACACTCAGTAGCTGCTCTGGCATCTGAATCCCACCACCCTCACCTCATCTCTCCTACCACTTCCCTCCCTGGGCCGCAGACCCCAAGCCTTAACCACACCATGGGATCCCAGACCCTGGACACCCCGGAGCCTTTCACCGTGCCATCTCCCCTCTGCCCAGGACCCTGTCTTGCCCCTTCATGGATAGTCAGACTTACCACTCTTCAGGCCTCTCCCAGCAGTCTAGGCAAACAACCTCAGGAGGTGTGGGCTGAGTCAGCTTCTCCATGAGACCAGACTGGGCCTGACTCATGTCTGCTTCTCTCCAGCAACCAAGGTCAGGCGCAAAGCAGATGTTCACTAAAAATCTCAATGAATAAATGAATGAATGAATGGCGTATTCCTTCACACCCTTACCCAGGCATAGGGACAAAGGAAATAAGTTCCACGAAGGCAGGGACTTTTGTGTGTTTTGGTCATGGCTGGTTCTCCAATGGCACATAGGCACCCAGCACATAGAAGGTGCCCAAATATTTGTGAAATAAAGGAATGAGTGAAAGGTGTGCATCTCAAATCTGGCTGCAGCTCCTAAGGTGGATGCAGGAACATGCAATGTGGTAACAGTTGTAATTCCTCTCATTGTTCAGCGATTCTTAAAGTCCACCCAATAACCCTATGAGATGGGTCGCCTGCACCATGCCCCAGCCTGCGCCGTCTCCCAGCCTGACTGGCCTTTCTAAAGCATCAGGACGACCAGTCCGGCCCCTGCTCGGAAGGCCTCCCCACGTTCCCGCTGTCTGTGAGATAAAGCCCAGACCTTCTACCCTGCCTTCCCCCTTCAGCACACGCCACCATCACTCATGTACTCCGATTCCAGTGACACGCTAGTCCCCGCATTTCCCCACCCCATGCTTTTTCTCATGTTCCTCCCGACTCCTGGAACACCCCTTCCCTCTCACATCCCGAAGCCCCACTCCTACCCTTCCCTCCAGTTTAGCTGCTCAGTCTTTCTTGACCCTTCTGAAGATGGAGGGGAAAGCTGGTTAAATATGCAGATTACCAGGCTCTTCCCTGGAAATTCTGATTTGGTAGATCTGTGTTGCAGCTCAGGAACCTGGGTTTTGAGCAACTACCTCTAGAAATTCTTAGGTTTAGTCAAGTTTGGGAACAACAGTGTATCTAGGCAGGGCCAAGGCTATGTTATGCTACATAACAAACATCCCCCGAATCTCAGTGATTTAATGCGACCAAGGCTTATTTTTGCAGTGCGCTTGGGTTATTCCTGTCCTTCAAGGAAGATGCAGTACTTCAGGTGGAGAAATTTCCACATAGCTTATCAGCCCAGTGGACTCTGAGGGCCTCATGTTCAAGGACCCCATCTGATTAATCTCTGCCTCCCCATGGTACCTGGCACAGGACCCATCTCTCACACCTGCTGTGCTCAGGAACAGAAGAATGAATACCCATTTGACCTATTCATCCATTAACCAGTGAGTATTTATGGAGACCCCACTATTTATGGAGTATTTATGGAGACCCTCCTCCTTGTGGCAAGACTATGCTGTGGTGCTTCAGGTAGAGTGGTGAGCAAAACAAACATCAACCTGTCCATTTCCATGGAGCCAGTAACCTAATTTCTCTAAGTCCTAGGTCCCAAATCTGTAAAATGGGTCATAAGATTCACCACCACCCCCCTCCCCAAGGCACAGTGTGAGGATTTACTGAGAAAACAGGCATGGAAGCCATCTGTAACTAGAAAATCTGAATTCAAGCAGATGTGAAAGAATATTGTTGTCCTGTTCTTCCACCCCTCACATCCGGCTTTCAGGTTTTATTCATTACAGCCCTGGAATTTGGCCGCACAGCCTTCTCCCTATTTCCACTGCCTATTCGAACCATCATGAACCTGTAAAATGAACATAATGTCAATAACACGGATACTAGTAGTGATGGTAATAGTTAAATCTCACATGGTGCCGATCACGTGCTGGGTCCTATTTTATGTGTTTTATTCGTATGATTTAATCTTCACAACAGCCATCTAAGGTTACTGTCACTATCTCCATCCACAGACAAGGAAACAGAAGTGCACGGAGTTTAAGTAATTTATTCAAGGCAGGAGCTGGGATCCAATCCCGGCAGAAATCCTGGACTAGCGAAACATTCTCTTAGCCGGTTGGTATCTGGCTGCTGGGGGCCTCGTTCCAGCCCTTCTCTCCATCAGAACCAGAGTCCATGTCATGCAACGGAGACCGGATCGTGGCTCTGACTTTGGAAGAACTGATGTCATTACAATATTGACATCGTCCTGTCCATTTACATGGTATATCTACCCATTAGTTTTGGATTTCTTTAAAATCTTTTGATAAAATTTATTTTTTTAAAGATTTTATTTATTTGACAGAGATAGCGAAAGAGGGAACACAAGCAGGGGGAGTGGGAGAGGGAGAAGCAGGCTTCCCGCCAAGCAGAAAGCCCGATGTGGGGCTCGATCCCAGGACCCTGGGGTCATGACCTGAGCTGAAGGCAGACGCTTAACGACTGAGCCACCCAGGTGCCCCTCTTTTGATAAAATTTAAAGTGTTCTGTCATGGAGCGCCTGGGTGGCTCAGTGGGTTGAGCATCCAACTCTTGATTTCAGCTTGGGTCATGATCTTGGGGTCATGAGATCGAGGCCCACATCAGGCTCTGTGCTCATCAGGAGTCTGCTTGAGATTCTCTCTCTCCCTCTCTGCCTCTCCCCGCCCCCAAAATAAGTAAATAAAATCTTAAAAAAAAGTAAAACGTTCTGTCATAAAAGACATTAACATATTTTTAAAAGGTTTACTTAGGCACTATATATTTCTATAAATGGTATTTTTACATTTCCTAATAGTCTGTTGCTATGATTTATAAAGGCAGTTTATTTTAAATAATTTCTCTTATTCCAGCAAACTTGCCTCCACATATAGCAAGAGCCAGATATCCAGGGGTGATCTAGGACCCTCCTACTCCCTTACCAATTTTTCCAATCTGCAACCATGTTTGATAGACTCTGTCACTTTAATGGATGTTCCATCCCCAACTCCAGGCCTCATTATTTGCTAACTGATTTCCCAATCAACCTTCACCTGGCCAGGGCAGTTGCGCCTTTGTGCAAATAGAAAAAGGTGTCCCTTCCTCAGGACACTCTACCCCCATCTGTCAGACAATTGTAATAAATATTCAAATATGCGAATGTGCACAATGTGGTTGGTGACTCTCTTGTGTGATAGCCATCTGTGGTGGCCCTGCACATGGCTACCAGCAGGATCATTGTAAAATGAAAATATGATCATAGTATTCTGTTATGGGCTGAATGTGTCCCCCCCCAAATTCATATGTTGAAGCCCGAACCCCCACTGTAACAGTATCAGGGGGTGGGCCTTTGGGAGGCAAATAGATTTAGAAGAAGTCACAAGGGTGGAGACCCTGATGGGATTGGAGCCCTTTTAAGAAAAGGAAGAGACACCGGAGCGTCCTCCTTTTGCCACGCGAAGATGCAGCAATCCATCCGCAATCCAGGAAGAGACCCCTCACCAAGAACCAAATCTGCAGGCACCCTGATCTTTTTCTTCCAGCCTCCAGAACTGTGAGAAATAAATGTCTGTTGGTTAAGCCAGCAATCTGCGGTATTTTGTAACAGCAGCCCAAGATGACTAAGACATATCTCTTTGTTTGAAATTATTCAAAGGTACCTTCTTTCTTTGATACAGTTATTTAAAATAGGTAATACTTTCACCTGGTTCAAAAATCTAAATGACATAAAAGGTTTACAGTGAGAATTCTTACTCTTGACAACGGTGCTTACCACCTTGTTCTCAGGAAACATCTGTAGGGAACCACTTTTATTAGTTTCTTCTGTAACTTTCCAGGATTTCTTTGAGGATACAAGCATACACACACGCACGCACGCGTGCGCACACACACACACACACAGACGTGCATGCCCACAGACACATTTCTTTTCTTTCTTTCTTTTTTTTTTTTTTTAAGATTTTATTTATTTGACAGAGAGAGACACAGCGACAGAGGGAACACAAGCAGAGGGAGTGGGAGAGGGAGAAGCAGGCTTCCCGCAGAGCAGGGAGCCCGATGCGGGGCTCGATCCCAGGACTCTGGGATCATGACCTGAGCCGAAGGCAGACGCTTAACGGCTGAGCCACCCAGGCGCCCCCACATTTCTTTTCTTATACCACAGGAGCATGATATACTCATTCTACACCTTGATATTTGACTAACAAGATATTTTAAAGCACTCTCACGTTATATGGGATGAACATCCTCATCCTTTTTGACAGCTGCTTACCTGCTGATGGACAAATTTGCAAACAAAATCCAATGAGTAACACTGATATATATGTCATTTCATACATGGGCAGATATCGTGAGTTAAAATTCTGTTTCCCCCCCTCCCCTTTGCACTGGCATGGACTTGTGACTTGTTTGGACTAATTGAATATGGCAGAAGTAATGTCATACAGCTTCTGAGCAGGGCCTCAAGAGACCTTGCAGCTTCTACTCTCACCCTTTTGGAACCATGAGGACACTATGCTATGAAGAAACTCAGGCTGGGGGCACCTGGCTGGCCCAGTCAGTAGAGCCTGCAACCCTGATCTCAGGGCTGTGAGTTCAAGCCCCACATCGGACACAGAGCTTACTTGAACAAACAAACTCAGGATAAAGTACCACATGGAGAGAGCGGCTCAGCCATCCCAGCTGACTCAACCATCAGAGCTAAGGTCTCAGACTAGTGAGTGTGACAGCCACGACGGGCCATCCAGCCCCAGCTGAGGTGCCCACTGACTGCCATCACGTGAGTAACGTAAGATAAGATCAGCAGAAAAACCACCTGGCCATCCTTAGAATCTGGAGAAACAATAAATCGTTGTTGTTTGATGCCAGTAAGCATCAAGGTGGTTTCTTGGGAAGCAATAGCTAACTGATACAGGTAGCCTTTCAGATAGATTTTCACAAGTGAGAATGCTGGCTCAAAGTGTGTATACATTTATAATTTTGATAAATATTATCTGGGTCGGGCGCCTGGGTGGCTCAGTTGGTTAAGCAACTGCCTTCGGCTCAGATCATGATCCTGGAGTCCCGGGATCGAGTCCCACGTCGGACTCCCTGCTCAGCGGGGAGTCTGCTTCTCCCTCTGACCCTCCCCCCTCTCATGTGCTCTCTCTCTCTCATTCTCTCTCTCAAATAAATAAATAAAATCTTTAAAAAAAATATTATCTGGGTTGTACCATTTTGCATTCCTGCCAACAACGGGTGAAAGTCCCTGTTTCCCCCCAGTCTTGCCAAAAGAGTGACAAAACAAAATGTTTTGTCGGATATAATGGGTTATTGCCAATGCAATAAAGGAAAAAAAGGCATTTCAGTATCTCTTTTCATTTCATTTCATTGTCTTTTCATTTCTCTCATTATGTGTGAAGTTGAACATCTGCATAAGTGTTTAAGGCCTTATGGATTTTCTCTTTTGTGATCTGTTATGTTCTTTGCCCATTTTTTATTGAACTGTTGGTCCTTCTTATCAATATGAAGAAGCCCTTTAAACATTTTTTTTTAAGATTTTATTTATTTATTTGAGAGAGAGAGAATGAGAGACAGACAGCATGAGAGGGAAGAGGGCAGAGGGAGAAGCAGACTCCCCGCCGAGCAGGGAGCCCGATGCGGGACTCGATCCAGGGACTCCAGGATCATGACCTGAGCCGAAGGCAGTCACTTAACCGACTGAGCCACCCAGGCGCCCTGAAGAAGCCCTTTAAATAGCAGAGAGATTACCCTTTGTATATGATAAGAATTGCAAATATTTTTTCCTAGTTTATTGTCTTTTGATTTTGCTTTGATGTTTTTTTGCCATGCAGAATTTTTTTCCATGTAGACAAATGTATTAATCTTTTATAGCTTCTGAGTTTTGAGTTGGAGTTGGAAAGGCTTCCTCACTCTAAGAGTTATAAAGGATTTTTGCCCATATTTTCTTCCAGTATTTTTAGGGGAGCTTATCCTGACAAATTGTGTGATCCATCACTTTTAAAATGAAGTTCAAGGCCAAGGTTATGGCCCATGTGATCAGGAGTAACCCACGTGGAGAGGCAACAGAAGAAATAGAAGCTAGTTTAGGAGATTCTCAGGGGGAGACAATGCATCCTGTTTGAAACATGTTGTTGAATTTAAGGTGCCTCTGGGACCTCCAGGAAGGGATGTCTGGGAGACAAGTGGATTCAAGGATCTGGAGGTCAGGAGAAAATTTGGGCCTAGAGATACGGATTTGGGAGCCAGTTAAAGCCACAAGACTGTATGTAGTGTCTGAAGAGGAGAGGTTCTCAGATGGAACTCTAGGGAGTGGTCAAAGTCAGGCCACAAACACAATCATGAGGAGAAAGCTGTGGGGGCTTCATCTCTGTGGGCCTTGGGGCTTGGCACAAAAACCGCCTCAGAGACTTGTAGGATAAACAGAAGCCCTTTACGTGAAACATGCATGAGTATCTTTGGCTCCTGGGGCCAGAGCAAATAGGGAGTGGGAAGAAGACAACCTCCCAGCGGTCAGCCCCACCCAGCAGGTGTGGAAGAGAGACCCTGTGACAGGGGAGGGGAGAAGGCTCAGTCTTGCAGGCAAAGTCTTCCCCCTCTCCTCCCCACAGATGATCTAAAGCAGGGCATCAGCAGGTGGCAGCAAGTTCCCAAAGGTAGGTGGACACAGTGCGCCTTCCCCCGGCCCACGTTTTCCTTGGATCATAGTGGAGAGGACAAGAGCACAGAACCTAGAGCTCCACTTTCTGGGTTCAAATCCCGACTCTCTCCTTCCCTACTGTGTAACCTTCAGCAAGTTACTTAATACCTCTGTGGCTCAGTTTCCTCCTCTGTAAAATGAGGACAATAACAGTACCTATCTTGTAGAACTGCTTATGAAAATTAAATGAGTTAATATTTACAAAGTGCTAATACTGGTGCCTGGCACATAGCAAATGCTCTATAAATATTACATTAAAAATAATAACTTCATTCATTCATGAATATTTATTGACCAGCTACCATTTGCCAGGTGCTCCTGGAGGTACTGGTGAAAATCCCTGTCCTCGTGGAGCTTCCATTCTGGTAGGTGGAGAGGAGGAGTGAAGACAGACAATATATAAAATTAATATAAATAATATAAATAGGGGTGCCTGGGTGGCTCAGATGGTTAAGCGTCTGCCTTCGGCTCAGGTCATGATCCCAGGGTCCTGGGATCGAGCCCCGCATCAGGCTCCTGGCTCAGCGGGGAGCCTGCTTCTCCCTCTCCCTCTGCCTCTCTCCCTGCTCATGCTCTCTCTCTCTGTATCTCTGTGTCTCAAATGAATAAATAAAATCTTTAAAATATATATATATATAAATAATATAAAAAATACATGGTGTGTCAGATCCAGGTGGAGACATGAGAGACATGAGAAGCTGGCAAGGCCCCTAGCCTCGTACCTGACGCACAGGGGGTGCAGGAGATGGAAAGCGGAAGGAGACCCTGGACAAGGAGCAGAGAGGAATCCGTGCGGAGACACTGGGGCTGCTCACCCCCTCAGGGTAATGATCAGCAGCAGCACTGCCATATAATGGCAGCAAACACTTACATAGCACTCAGTCCGTACCAGGCCCTGTTCTATTCACTTCACACATATCATCTCATTTAATCCTTCTGGCAATCCTTTGAGGTTGGTACTGTTATTGTTCCCATTTCTCAAATGAGGGAACTGAGGCATAGCAAAGTTATGTAACTTGCCTTAGAGAGTTGTATGATGAGGTGAATGAGCTGGGATTCCAGCCCAGGTCATCTGGCTCCAGTACAGGTAGGATGTTGGTCGGAGGGACCTGCAGGTGGAGGGGACCGGACCGGCTGCCATGCCTTGGGACTGGGTAGGGCTTGACCTTCCCAGAGACTGAAAGGAACACACATACACAGCCCTAATACCTACACATCCAAGACCCAATATACTTAACACGCACTTCAAGCTTGTTCAGAGGTCCCAAAAGGAATAACCCCCAAGTCATGACATAGAGATAAGGACTCAGCTCTGGAGAACTCCATCTCCAGAGCCATTCTCCCTATATGGACCCTGCGCCCCACCCTCTTCACATACCACTCCATGAGGCTTTAAGCCCAGCTTCCAGTGACCTTAAGCCACCATTCCAAACCCTGTGATCCCACCCAGAGACCACAAATACAATAATGAGTATCATAATCCTGGGAAATTTAACAAAGGCACCAACAACTCCAGATCACAGCTGGGAACTGAGAAGGCAAACCATCAAGAGGCTAACAGAGAGGCAGGTGGGACTGGTGGTCCTAGAGAGAGCTGGAACCCACAGTCGTAAAAGCCCACAGAGGGGGCAACCCTCAACAGTTCACAAGATGCTTCCATAGTGTTTCTCACCTCACTTGATACTGTTCAATTCTTACCTTAGGCAAGGCAGAAATTACCAGACCAAGTTGTCAAATGGAGAAATTAAGTCCCAGAGAAGAGCAATGAGTTATTCAAGACCACATGCAGGACTGGGAGTCAGATGTCCAAAAGCCCTTCCACTGTCCCACTCAGAGAGACAAAGTATGAGAGAGAGAGAGAGAGAGAGAGAGAGAGAGGGAATGGGGGGAGGCAGGGAGGCAGAGGCTGATATAAAAGACCCTAAAGTGGAGAAATCCTTCTTCATGATCTCCAGGGGACCCCAAGGGGCAGGGCTTGGCCTCCCGAAATCCCTCCAACCCTTCATTCCTCCTGTAGGTTGATCAGAGCTGCACACCATCTTCACTCCTTCGTTCCCAACCCCAGGTGAGCTGGGTTCTGAAGGGAATAGAAGGATCAAAGCCCTTCGAGTAGAATCAGACAGCATTTTTAGTTTCCAACCTCATAATCAATGAACTTTAGAGCAGGGAATACCCATAAAGATGATCTCCCCATCCCTCTAGGCCACCCATTGTATAGATGGGAGGTTGAGGCCCAGAGACAAAGAAGTCACTTTCCAGAAATCCATACCAACTCAGTCACAGGAATCTAGATTTCCTTACCGGGGCATACTAGAGAGAGGCCATTCTTTCCTTTGCTTGAACCTTCATGTAAGTTCCCTGGAAAGAGCCCTGGAATCCAGGAGACCTGATTTTTATTCTGGCTATGCTGAGACTCACTGAGTGGCCTTGGGGACTCCTCTTACATAATCTAAGTTTCATAAGTGAAAGGTGTTTTGTCTTTTAGGCCCTGATTTATCTCTGACCCCTAGAACAGTCTCTGGCCCATAATAAATGCCCAATAAATATCCATTGAATGAGTGACCATCTAGAGGGCTAGGGCAGTGTCACCATGAGAGGCTGAAGCGTGAAAGACTAGGGAACCACGAGCTTTATCTTCAGATACATGAAAGGCTAAATTTCTGTCCACAGATATTTATTGAGGACCCATAAGTGCTGGGTACTGGGGATTCAGGTAAGAACAGGACTGCCATGCCCTGACCTCAAGAGCTCACAGTCCACTATAATGTGGAATGTGTGCAGATTTTTTTTTGCGGGCTTCAGAGGGTAGACCCAGATGCTAGGTAGGGAGTTAGACGTAAGTGGCAGACTGCTCAATGTAATACAGACACTTTTCTCAGCTTTAGTTACCCTGAAATGGTCTCATGCTCAGAAGGTGGTGAGTGCGGCGGAACTGCAGTGTTCAAGCAGGGCGCCAGCCGCCCACCTGTCAGAGGCTGCGCCAGGAGTATGCGGGAGAAGAGATTTCTGCCTTGGGTGAGGTCACTTTCCACCCCCAGATTCTCTGCCTACAAAACCCTGCAATTCTCTAACGCTGGATCTTATTATTCTCTGAATTTCAAGGTCCCATGATGGTGACAGCCGCGAATTCTAAGTTCTCTGTCTGCCCACACCCCCGGACCCAAAAGAAATGAAGCCGAATTCAGCAAGGGGCCTACCACCCACTGCCTCAAAAGGTCTCTGGGGATAGCCAGTAGCCCCCTCCCCGCTTCGTGGGGGCTGGAGGGGCGTAGCTTGGGCGCCAGGGTGCCGGAGACGTCGTGGGGAGAAGGGTGTTCCAGAGACGGAGTTGACAGCGCCGAGACACGTGACAATCAGAGCGTCACGTTGTGTGGTCCGCGAAGGTGGGACCGGGCCGGTCATGTGACGTGTGGGGGGGGGCACCATGGGGTGATGTGAGATGCAGGGCCTCTTAGATTACGCACCAATGACGCATTCCCACCCGGTTTGGCAACTAGATTTCCGTTGGAAGATGGGACAGTTCCGGCAAAGGGGGCGGGTTCTCACGTCCTGGCAGCTTTGCTTCCGTTCGGGGCGCCGCAGCTTCCGACCTCAACCTCTCCCTCGGGCGAGGAAGAGACGCGACCCCGTGCGCATGCCCCGATCATCCCAGAGGGGCGGGGCTGAGGCTGCGGGTGCGGGAGGGGGGGAAAGAAAAGGGAATTCCAACCTGTGGAATCTTGGGGGGTCCCCGAGGTCGGCTTCTTCCCATTGACTGTGGATGGTGCCCGGGACAGAGCCTCTGGTGGCTCGTGGGGTGGTTTGGGGGTCCGCAGGGTGAGGGCGGAGGGGAGTGTCACTGTCAGAGTGCGAGTGCGGTACGGGAGTTCCAAACTTAGTCTTGAGGCCCTCGGGGCTCCGGCGCCGGGGAGAGGGAGCTCGGGCCACCATGCGCGACAGGACCCACGAACTGAGGCAGGTGAGAAGTGGGGGCTGCAGGGTTGGACACGGGCGGACGGGACGGGGTCTGGCTGGAATACAGGACTCCTGGTCTTCGGGACAGGGAGGGGTGGTTGAGGGCTAGGAAGGAAAGACCCGGAAGTCCGTGAGTCCTGCGGGGAGAAAGCAACAGCAAGGAAGTGATGCCAGTGACCCCGGCCCTGGCAGGGGGATGACAGCTCGGACGATGAGGACAAGGAACGGGTCGCGCTCGTGGTACACCCGGGCACGGCACGGCTGGGGAGCCCGGACGATGAGTTCTTCCAGAAGGTAAGAAGCTGGGGTCTCTGCCCTGTCTTCGCGAGGGGGCTGGATGACCCGAGGAGCAGCGCGGTCTGGAGTACCCCCTTATCTCCTTCAGCCGTCTCGGTCACCTTCCCCAGGTCCGGACAATTCGACAGACTATGGTCAAGCTGGAGAATAAAGTCCGGGAGTTGGAGAAGCAGCAGGTCACCATCCTGGCCACGCCCCTTCCCGAGGAAAGTGAGTGAAACCCCAAGTGCAAACGCAAGCTCAGCCGGAGGGATTGTGGGGATTGTAGTTCCATGCAGGTGGTGGCCAGGGAGGTTTGTTGAGGTAGGGGCTGCTGTTTGGGAGTCATGGCTTTCTCTTGTTCAGGTATGAAGCAGGACCTGCAGAACCTGCGTGAGGAGATCAAACAGCTGGGGAGGGAGATCCGATCGCAGCTGAAGGGTGAGCTCCTAGGGCCTCAGACAGATCCTTCCCTGTGGTCCAGCCCAGCTCCTGGTATATCTGGGGAGTGTGTGGCCCAGAGAGGCCCGTGATGTATCCAGGTCACACAGCAGGCCTAGGCCTAGAATCTCTTTCTCCTGGCTTCCTACTTTGCACAGCACATGCCTGCCTCTCGAGCTCCTTTATTTGAAAGGAAACTATTTACTCCTACAATTCTTGCTGCCCAATGTGCATTCTTTGGACAGGCAGATGGGGGTTTCTCAAGAGGCCTCTGTACACCTGTGCGAATTCTCTGATGTACTGCAAAGAAAAATATACTTTCTCCCATCAGAGGCTCAGAATTATTTATGATCAATTATTTTTTTTTAAAGATTTTATTTATTTATTTGAGAGAGAGAGAATGAGAGAGAGCAAGCACATGAGAGGGGGGAGGGTCAGAGGGAGAAGCAGACTCCCCGCCGAGCAGGGAGCCCGATGCGGGACTCGATCCCGGGACTCCAGGATCATGACCTGAGCTGAAGGCAGTCGCTTAACCAACTGAGCCACCCAGGTGCCCCATTTATAATCAATTATAATTCCCAAAAGAATCCCATGGAGATAAGCACCTCTCTGTTACATGGATGGGGTATGACCCTGGCCCTGTGTCCTGGTTCCCACATGATTTTCCGAAATCACAGATCAAATCCCCTTCCCCACTAATACCCTTGTATCTTCCCACAGCCATAGAGCCCCAGAATGAGGAAGCTGATGAGAATTATAACTCAGTCAACACAAGGATGAGAAAAACCCAGGTGGGTTATTATTCCCAGAACTAAGACATTTTGCAAGGGTTTCATAGATCATTAGATGGCCGAAGTAAGGAGGAAGGGCTCTTAGAGATCAAGTCCAATCTGATGGTTTTCAAATGGGGAAACTGAGGTTGAGAGAGAAAAAGGACTTGCCCAAGGTCAAGACTCCCGACTCCCAGTCCACTTAACATCCTGTCACCTTGTCCATTTAATGAGAAGTTGCTGAGTCCCCAGATATGACCTGGGTTTGGCTGTGGAAGGCATGCTTTCTAGAAACCAAGATGGGGAGTCAAGCTTGACTAGATGACAAAGACATTACTCACATAGGGTTTGGTAGCTAATATCCCTGCCCAGGGAAGAAGGGGGAACAGTCATAAATGACTGGGAGGTTTCCTGCCCATGTGACAGGGACATGCTCTGCCCCATGGGTGGAATTCAGGAAGTGAGGAAGAGGAACTTCCCTGGAGACAGAAGGTCACTGAATCAACATCTTAGTAAGGAGATTTGAGGTGATCTAACTGCCCACCCCCCCGCCCCGGGTGCCCAGTGAGGAGTAATTTTACTTCCTGGAGGTCAGAGTTGGAGTAGGTGGGCCCAGAGCTCAGCAAGTCCCCTAGATTGAAGGTAGAGCAGTTTGGGCATCTTGCAAGGGTGCAGCTGAAGGCAGGAGAGCAGATATGTCTCTGAGGAAGGAGCTCCAAGGAATGAACACATTGAAGGCAACAGGGGAATGGACAAGATGAGAGGACGTTTCAGGGGGAGCCTGTGGTGGCCATCAGTGTGAGAGGCTGAGGGCGCAGCTGGACCTGTAAAATCTAGGCAATGGACTGACCTCCAGGTATATTAGTCTAAGCAGTGAGGCTGGTGTTCAGCAAGCATTCACAGGTATTCATTGAGTGCCTACTGTGTGCTAGACCCTTTTCTAGCTGTTGGGGATCCAGCAGTGAACCAAAGAACCCTATCCTCATGGAGCTTACGTTCTGGTGGGGAGAGACAAACACCATAGTGAATATGTACATTATTTTAGAACACAGTTAAGCATTAAGGGGAGAACTGAGGAGAAGAGGGGTTGAGAGTGCTGGGAGAAGGCAGGTTGCCGTTTTAGTAAGGTAGAGAAAACCTCATTCAGAAGGTGACCTCAACCCAGAACGCGCCCGAACTCATCTGATCTCGGAAGCTAAGCAGGGTCGGGCCTGGTCAGTACTTGGATGGCAGAAGGTGACCTCTGTGCGGCATGAGCATTCTAGGCCCAGGGAGCAGTGAATGCAGAAGTCTGAGGTGGGGGTGGCTTTGGTGGGCGAGGGGGGAGGAGTCCACCATGGTTGGAGGGAGTGAGGGAGGGAACGGCTAGAAGAGGTAAGGTCACAGGGGAAATGGGGGAAAGGGAAGGTCATGCAGGGCCTCATAAGCCCTGGTAAGGGCTTTGGCTTTTACTTTGAGAGAATGGTGGTCAAGGGGGCAGGCACCTAGAACAGCTTACGCTGTTTGCTCGCTGTACCTGTGGGGATGTTGAGGCCAAATCCTTCCGGGGTGCCCAGCCTATATTCTCTACCACTAGCACGGGGTCCTGTCCCAGCAATTCGTGGAACTCATCAACAAGTGCAACTTGACACAGTCCGAATACCGGGAGAAGAACGTGGAGCGGATTCGGCGGCAGCTGAAGATCAGTGAGTTGTGGCGTCTAGCCTCCAGGGTCAGGTAACCTGACCCAGCTCTGAGCCTGGCCTTTTCCTTCACAGCGAATGCTGGAATGGTGTCTGATGAGGAGCTGGAACAGATGCTGGACAGTGGGCAGAGCGAGGTGTTTGTGTCCAATGTGAGTGGCCACAGCTAGCCTCCCTCTTCTGGGACTCTCATCTTCTCTGATTGAGGGGATACGGAGGCCTGGAGGGGAAGGAGTTAGCAGGCCTAGAGTCACTCATCGGGGCCCCAGCCCCAGTTCTAAGCCCGAGGGCTGCCTGAGAGCTCAACAGGAACTTCTGACCTGCTGCCGGGTTCCCCATGACCTGTCTGTCCGTTCCTATCCACTCCCCAGATACTGAAGGACACACAGGTGACTCGACAGGCCCTAAATGAGATCTCTGCCCGGCACAGTGAGATCCAGCAGCTTGAACGCAGTATCCGTGAACTTCATGAGATCTTCACTTTTCTGGCTACTGAAGTGGAGATGCAGGTGGGCACCCAAGATGGCCGGCTGGGCTTGACGTGAGACCGTGTTCAGTCAGAACCCCCGCTGTGGGGCGCCTGGGTGGCTCAGTTGGTTGGGCGACTGCCTTCGGCTCAGGTCATGATCCTGGAGTCCCGGGATCGAGTCCCATGTTGGGCTCCCTGCTCGGCAGGGAGTCTGCTTCTCTCTCTGACCCTCCCCCCTCTCATGCTCTCTCTCTCTATCTCATTCTCTCTCTCAAATAAATTAAAAAAAAAAAAAAAAAGAACCCCTGCTGTGACTGTCGGCCCATTCCACCCTCCAGCCTCTCTCCCCGAGGCTTTCGTCCCCCCCGCCCCCGAGGCTGGCCCTCACTCCTCAGAGGGCCTGCCTCCGCAAATCTGTATGAGGTTGGGGTGGGAGTGGTCTTCTGCTGCCCCTGGTTTCATGGGGTGAGGTAAGCTTCCAGCCCTGTCCTGGAGGAGCTGACCCCTAGTGCTGCAGCCAGTGGCCTTGGGGCCACTGGGGGAGGGATTTCATTCAGTAGGAGTACTAGGACCTGAAGGCTGGCGGTGCCATGAGGAGGCAGGGATGGGGAGGGCTTCACAGCTGTTGAGAGGCAGGCCTAGAAGAATGGGCGAATTCAGACAGATTACGAAGGGACAAAAGTTCACCCTCTGTGAAAAGGTATGAGCACTTGGCTCCAAGCCACCACAGCAAATGAAGGTTGTAGGGGGTAAGGGAGCAGGGCGGAAGGGACCACATGATAAAGGGGAGCCCGGAAGCCGCCCTCAGGTGTGCGAACTTTTGTCAGATGTGGTCCTGCCCCACACCTTTGTTAGTGCTGTGTTTGCTGCCGGCGGACGGCCTTCAGGCGGCTAGCGTGAGCAAGCAGAGGGGCTGCTGGGCCCTCCACCCCCGGTCATCCCTACCTGCCTGAACCACCCCCTCCTCTGCGCAGGGGGAGATGATCAACCGGATTGAGAAGAACATCCTGAGCTCAGCAGACTATGTGGAACGCGGGCAGGAACATGTCAAGATTGCCCTCGAAAACCAGAAGAAGGCTCGGAAGGTGAGCCTCCCCTCCCCTCCCCTCTTCTCCCCTCCCCTCCCCGGCCCTGGTGGTCTTTCCTCCCCTCCTGAGTGAGTTTCCCTGAACTCCTCTCCCGCAGAAGAAAGTCTTGATCGCCATCTGTGTGTCTGTCACTCTCGTCATTGTGGCAGTCATCATTGGTATCACCACATTGGTTTGAGAGCTTCGCACATTCTTGGTGAGATACTGTGGGCCTGCCCCCTGGCCTGCCTCATCCCAGGCCCCAGCCTTTCCTCGTCCCCTCAGACCCTCTTCTCCCTCCTTCCCTTGCAGGCACTAAGAGCACCAGAGACCCCGGCCTGCCCTCTCTCCCAGCAGCTGAGGGGGGAGGGCAGGACAGAGCCTCCAGCGGGACCCCCTTCCTCACACTGGCCCTGAGCAGAGGGGCAGACAGTTCTCCTGGGGTTGCCAGCCTCTCATTCATGGGGGCTTCCCCACTCAGGCCACAATGCCTGGGGGATGGCCTGCAGTGTCCTGTTTGGCTGGGACACACGGTTTTGTAAGAAATTAAAAAAAAAAAAAGTGCTTGGAGACTGCCATGTGCATGTGTGTTCCTGGAAGGGCCGGCGCAGGCCCTTCAGGCATCCAGCCTCCCCTTTTCCTGGCCATCCTTGGGGCCAGGCCCAGCCGAGGGAGACTCACATCAGACCGTTCTAGGTGCTGTGACCACAGCAAACTGGCACTGCCCTTCTCTCCGTGGGAACAGGTGGGACAGGGAGGGGCTAACACCCGCATCTGGCTCAGTATTGTCCTTGGGGAAAGACTACTGGGAGCCCCTAACCCCAGAGCAGTGAAGCTGGGCCAGGCCAGGCTGGGACATAGGTGAGATGTGTGTGGGCATCGGGTATTCCTGAGGTCAGGAAGAGGCACCGTGAGTAATGGAGGCTGTTACTTCAGATACAGTGAACAGGGAAAGGCCTGTCTCAGAAGGGGTGACATTTGAGTGGAACATTAAATGAGGAGGAGCCAGTATGGGAAGAAGCAGGGGGAGAGTTGCCAGGCAGAGGGGAGCAGGCAGCCCTGTGCCCAGAAAAGGGCATAGCCTTTGACCTAAGAGTCTGGCCTAGAGAGCCAGGGACTCTGGATCAACACACCTGCTTACTAGGGGGCTATGTTGGTGAAGCAGTAGAAGAGGGGGAGGAGCCTGACCCCTGGTTTCTCTGAGGCACCTAAGCTCCAGGCCCCAGCTCTAGATTTCTAAGAGTTCCGAGTCCAGAAGCCTGGTTTCCAGAGCTGGGTATGGCACCTGTCCCCAGACACCTGGTTTCAGGAGTAGGCTAGCTCCTGGCTCCGAAGCCTGGTTGGAGTGGGGCGGCGCCTGACCCCAAACAAGGTCTGGGGGCTGGGTTCCAGCCACCGCGTCGCATCCCTCTTTCGATGCCACAGGCCCCTGCTGCTGCTGTCGTCGCTGCTGCTCCAGGCTGCCCTTGCCCCGCCCATCTGGCCGCAGTACCGCTTGCTTCGGGTGCTGGGGTGCCGCGAGTCATAGAAGGGCTGGACGTGATGGCCTTGGTGCAGTCTCGGACCCCGCCCCTGGGCCCGGCCTGGGGGAGGAGCCAGAGGGCGGGATTAGGCCCCAGTGACCCCTGCCTGCTTTGCCTCCTTCCACCTGGGCACCCGCCTGCAGCGCCTCCCAGTGGCCCTCGAGCGACCCTGGCTTGGCTGTTGCAAGGCGCCTGCGCCAGGTCCGAGCCTTTGCTCGGCCCCTCGTGTAGGGGGCGTGGCCTGGCCGCAAGTGGAAAATTATTGGCCCGCGGAACAAATGTTGCTCCTAAGGAGCATCAGGATTGGTCTGTAGGACTTCCAGGGACCTCCTGGGGGAGTGAGCCCTGGGTATTAAACCAGAATTAGCCTTGCGCGGATATGGGAGGGGCCTCAGCGAGTCCTCTGTCGCACCCAAAAGTGATTGGATCACAGGGCGGGGCATGATCAAACGTCTAAATGAGGCGGAGGGGGCACGGGCTTGAGAGGGTAGGGTGAGTCAGGGACCTCACCCGAGAAGGCGTGGCTGGGTCCCCCTCCCTAACCGCTGAACTTGGCAGCTGCACGAGTCTGGAAGGGTACCCACGCCTTTGTCCTCCTGCCTGAGCTCATGTGTCCTGTGTACAGATGAAGCCCTAGATACCTCAGGAAAGAACTCCTCATTCTCACCAGTGTGCAAACACAACCTGGATGTCCACTCGCTGGGAAAACTGCGGGGCCAGACGGATCCTGCCCCACTAGAAGACTGATTTAGATACGGGGCCTCCGGGCTTCCCTAATTCTCCATCTCTTCCCCTGCGGCCTGCATCTTCAGCGGAATTCTGCCCTATTGGTCGCCTTTGTCCACCCCCTCACCTTTCTGCCTTCAGAGGAAAACTGCACAACCCACTGGCACCTACTGGGATCTGATAGAGATGATCAGATCTATGCCAGGACTGCGTCACATCTACGCACCTGGATGTCAGTGTGCGGTATGTGACCTTGTATTGGCTTTGCTGGACAGCGCCACCCCTGAAAGCCTGCTTACCTGTCTCACCCAGGAAGTAGTCCAGAACCTCCTGACAGACGTAACTAGATGGCCGAGTGAGGCCTTGGATGCCAGGCCCAGTAGTTTGAACTTTTCCTGGGGGCTAGGGGACACATGGAAGGCTTTTGAACAGATGAGTGGCAAAGTTTGGGGCAGACCTAGCAGTCAGGTGGACCCATGCACTGGAGATTTCACAGGCTCCCCTGTGTATACCCTTTCCCTGCGGGGAGCTGACCTAAATGAGGAGTTAAGGGCAGGTTTTGCACTGAAATCCTGTCTTGGCTGCTCTCAGCCCAACTTTCAGGGAACAGGGTCTTGGTTGGGTGTGGCTTTTCCAAATCCATCTTGCATCATAACTTTTCAGCTGTAGCTCTCCCCGCTTATTGCCTCATTGACTCGATATTTTATGGTTCAGATTGCCAGGAAAAAGAACCTGACTGGTCTGGGTCAGGCTACTTTGACCAGCCTATAAATTGAGCTCGAGGGCGCCTGGGTGGCTCAGTTGGTTAAGCGACTGCCTTCGGCTCAGGTCATGATCCTGGAGTCCCTGGATCGAGTCCCGCATCGGGCTCCCTGCTCGGCGGGGAGTCTGCTTCTCCCTCTGACCCTCCTCCCTCTCATGCTCTCTGTATCTCATTCTCTCTGTCTCAAATAAATAAATAAAATCTTTAAAAAAAAAGTTACTAAATTGAGCTCGAGTCAAGACTTTACCCTTGACCACGATGTATGTGAAGTGTTTACATGGTACAAAACACTGCCGCAGAGTGTGTATAAAGGAGGAGTGGATGGGCTCAGTGATTGACATTTCTCATGATATCACAGCCCTGTGATAGACTGTATTATTGTTCCAAATATATACTGTCCTTTCTACTGGATCACTCACTATAGGATTATATCCGTTCGTGCCCCACTTATAGTAGGCTTGGCTATATGTCTTGCTTTGGCCAATGGGATGTGAGTAGAAATGTAAAGTATCACTTTCAGGTATTTAAGTGTCAGTAAGTAGCCTGGCAGCTTGCCTTTTCTTTTCCCACTTGCTGCGAACCACTGATATTTGGAGAATAGTTGTTGCCACATCAGAATAAGTCTAAACCAACTGTCACAGAACTAGTACCCAGAAGTGCGTGCTACCACATTAAAAATGAATCTGAATTATGTGCCATTGGCTCTGGAGCTAGGCAGCGGCTGATGAGGAAACCATTAGTGGAAGTTGGAAAGATGGTGATATGTGTTAGGCAGTGGTGAAGCATTTGGTTAAATGGTAGGCTGGAAATAAGTAAGAATATAAATAATGTCCAAATGAGCTTGGGGCTTTAGGGAAAAAAGAATTTGAGAAAGAATATTAGTAGCATGACTTGATTGCTTTGGGGGTACATTTGACAAGTTACTGTAAGAAAGAGATGACTCCGAAAATAATTGGCCGGTTTTTAGGCAGAAATGGAAGAGATGGGCGCATGGGTGGCTCAGGTCTGCCTTCAACTCAGGTCATGATTCCAGGGTCCTGGGATCGAGCCCCGCATCGGGCTCCCTGCTCGGCGGGAAGCCTACTTCTCCCTCTTCCACTCCCCCTGCTTGTGTTCCCTCTCTCGCTGTGTCTCTCTCTGTCAAATAAATAAATAAAATCTTAAAAAAAAAAAAAAAAGAAATGGAAGAGATTATAGAAACTCCAGGAAGGTGATCTACATTTTTAACCAGTGAAAGATACAGTTGACAAGGCCCTTAAGCTGAAAAGTTTGAGTGAAATTAATCTTTGTGGCAAGGGTCTTATCAAGTGTATGACTCTCATGCCTTTTGTAGAAACTTCTGAATTGGTCAGAGTGGTTCCCAGTAAAGCCTTTCAGTTAGTCAAGGTAATTCAGAAAAGTGAGATTAAGAGTGCAATTCCCAAAGGAGTTAGTAGGTTCCATTTGCTTACAATTAAGTCTAAAGAGAGAGACATGTCCGAAGAGAATTGTGGGTTTGGCAGTTAGCCCATAGAACTGACTGGAATCAAATAGATAAGAAGCTGCTTTCCCTCCACACAAAAAGCCACTAGGTTGGATTTTTTTTTTTTTAAGATTTTATTTATTCACTTGAGACACAGAGATACAGAGAGGGAGAGAGAGAGCATGAGCAGGGAGAGAGGCAGAGGGAGGAGGGGAAGCAGGCTCCCCGCTGAGCCAGGAGCCTGATGTGGGGCTCGATCCCAGGACCCTGGGATCATGACCTGAGCCGAAGGCAGATGCTTAACCATCTGAGCCACCCAGGCACCCCCACTAGGTTGGATTTTTAAAAGACCATGAATGTTCAAGACCTTGAGGGTTCCCAAATTTCTATGGGCATAAAGGAGACGGAAAGCTGCTTTGCCTCAGAAGGGCATAACCTCCAATGTTTTCTCAAATGTGGCCAGGGAGAATAAATGGGAAAGGAGGAGCTACTCTATGGGAACTAGGGAACTAGTCCCAGGAAGCAATCCCACTCCCAGGTAAAGGTGGGGGGCCTTTGCAACATCTGCTTAGCAGGATGTTGCAATTACTGTGGACCAGTAAGTGCTGTGTGTCTCCCATTCTTCCTTCTAAATGGGAGTGTTTACTGCTATTATCCTGTCCCTGTTCCACTTCATATGTTGGATGTGTGTGGGGAGGTAACTTGTGATGATGGTGATCATTTTGGTTCATAGGTCTCTGGCTCAAGAGAAGCCGCCTCTGGACCTGATACAGAGACTATTAGTGGTCCTGGACTTGAGCCTGATGCCATGATTAGATGGGTCAGTTGGGTGGTCTCCCTGGGGAAGGATATGTGTTTATTTTGATGTAGAAGAAACACAAAGGCCGTATTTGTGACAAAGAAGGCAGACTAAGAGGATTTCACAATCGTTCAAAAACCCTCATTCATTAACCCTCTCTGTGGGGCCCCGCCATATGAAAAGATCATATATCCCTACTCCACTGACATCAGCTTTGGGTATGTTGCTTGCATTAGGCCATGGAACTCGAGTAGGAGTAACATGTTCTACTTCCAAGAGGAAGCTTTAAGAGCCATCATGGGGACTGACACCTTTCTTCTCTTCTTTGTCTTGAGATTGAAAATTCCAGATTGAAGCTGTTCCTTCAGACTAGATTCTGGAATGAAGATGATGTAGAACAGAGCAACAGCTGTCCCATGGAGGATGTTGGTTCATAACATCCTCAGGAGCTTCCCAAGTGAAATCTGAAACCAGCCCCTGTACATAGAGAGCACGGAGAGATTGAACAAAGAGGCAGACCACTGCAGATCGGTACATAGCGGGGTTAAGAAGCAAAGGGACTTACATGCAAGGCTTGTCTTGGGCAGCCACCAGATGAGTAGATCTCTGCACCTCCCACCAAATCTTTTTTTTTTTTTTTTCAGCTCCCACCAAATCTTAAAAATTTATATAGAGGCCTTGGGTGCCTGGTTGGCTCAGTGAGTAGAGCATGTGACTCTTGATCTCACGGCCATGAGTTCAAGCCCCACACTGGGCGTGGAGCCTTCTTAAAAAAATGTTTTATATAGAGGCCTTAACTGGATTCAGTCATGTATACCATCCAGATGGTCTCAACAACACGGTGCTCTCTCAAAGCTGCATTCTTGGGGCAGTCTCTGGGCGCAGGGAAGGCAAGTACATTCCAAGGACATGGAAGGGGTATGAGGAACCTTTGATTATGGGGGTGCTGCTCACAGGTCAACTGGCAGTCATATCCTCTCGGTGACCTCCCCCAACAGAGGACATGGAATATGAGTGAGAAAAACACATTTGGGGCGGCAGCTCTAGAGCAGAGTACAAACTGTGGCGTCTGGAGTTATGGCAGGGCAGGCGTTTAGAAAGTTTCTTCCCCAATTTGACCAAGTTTTAGTTGAAAGGAGTGCAGCTGAAACTGTAACCAAAGGAGGTATTATGCTTCCAGAAAATCTCAAGGAAAAGTGTGGCAAGCAACAGTAGTAGCTGTTGTATCAGGCTCTAAAGGAAAGGGTGGAGAGATTCAACCAGTTAGTGTGAAAGTTGGAGATAAAATTCTTCTCCCAGAATATGGAGGCACCAAATTAGTTCTAGATGACAAGGATTATTTCTTACTTAGAGATGGTGACATTCTTGGAAAGTATGTGAACTGAAATCATTATTAAAATGGCACAAAGTGAAGCTGCCCATTCCAGTGAAGTTGTGAAATCTTTCATCATGTAAATAATTTTCATTTCTCTCTTTTATAATAAACTAATGGTATCCAAACTAATGATATCCAGTGTCTCTAAAATTTAGTTTTAGTGTACTGATATAAACATTAGCAAATTAAAAAAAATAAAACACATTTGTTGTGAGCCACTGAAATTTTGGGATGGTTGTTACTGCAGCATAATTTGATCCTAGCTGACTGATAAAAGCTCCCTCCATGTTGCAGAGATTCTCTATTCAGTTCTCCTTTCCTATTTTTTTTTAAAGATTTCATTATTTATTTGAGAGAGAGAGAGCACAGAGGGAGAGTGTGAGGGAGAAGCAGATTCCCCACCCAGCAGAGAGCCTGATGTGGGGCTTGATTCCAGGACCCTGAGATCATGACCTGAGCTGAAGGCAGAAGCCTAACCAACTGAGCCACCCAGGCGCCCCGTAGTTCTCCTTTCCTATCATCAAGACAATGACATACCAAAATGAGCTGCAGTGGCTCTCTAAGGTCTGAGGCTTGCCCCTTGTTTAGAGATATTTACCCTCAGGTCCAGTGAGCCTTCTTGATTCTTGCTGGTTCTTGGCAACTTGTGGTAGCTGCTTATGTGAACTAGAAAGACATCTGGGGGATGGGGCCCCAGACCTTCTAGCATCAACTTGGTGCCTAGTAAATGCCAATCTCACATATGTCCTAAGACCACAATGGCTCCGTTACAAGGGACTTGTCCAAAAGGAAAAACAATAAAACCCAAACTTGCCTTAATTGCATGGATGTCTGCCCTTCCGAGAAGCCCCAACATAATGGATAATAAGTGGAAATTCTGTATTTTTGCCTATGGGTACATCTGCATGAAACAGAGACCCAAACTAACCATGGCTTACACAAGGTAGGAGTTTATTTCTCTCTTACATAAAAGTCCAAATTACTATGGTGGGTCTTTGCATGAAGTCATCAGGACCAATGAATAATAATAAAAAATAATAATAATTTTTAAAGGTTTTATTTATTTGACAGAGAGCACAAGCAGGGGGAGTGGCGGGCAGAGGGAGAAGGAGAAGCAGACTCCCAGCTTAGCAAGGAGCCCAATGTGGGGCTCGATCCCAGGACTCTGGGATCATGACCTGAGCCAAAGGCAGACACTTAACCAACTGAGCCACCCAGGCACCCCAATAATAAATTCTTTTATTTATCTTATTGCCGTTCCATCCCTGGGATATTGCCCTCACCCACATGGTCTAAGATGGTCCATCACCACTTCCACAGTTTAGCCCTTGTGAAGCAGAAAAGTGAAGGGGATGGCTTGTCCTTTACCCTAAATTGCAGAAGTTGCACTGAGAATTTCTGCTGTAATCCTATTGACCAGAATGTAGTCACATGGCCAAGAAATACAATCTTCACCCTGGGCAAGCTTTTTGTCTGGATAAAAGTTCTAGGGGACCTGGGGAACTATTCCCAGGAAACAAGCTAACTTTGGAAGGATGAATATTGGGGGACCATCAGCAGTCACAGCCACACACTAGCCGTGTTAACCCATCCCAATTGTATTAATTTCCTATTACTCCTGTTACAAAGTACTACAAATGTAGTGGCTTTAAACAACACACATTTATGCTTTTACAGCTCCGGAGATCAGAAATCCAATATTAGTTCACTGGGCTAAAGTCAAGGAGTTGGCAGGGCTGACTCCTTCTGGAGGAACTGTTTGCTTGCCCTTTTCAGCTTCTGTTGGATGCCTGCATCCCTGACTAGTGGCCTCATCCTCCACTTCAAAGAACATTTTCCATGCTCAGCTTCCGTTGTCACATCACCTTCTGCTCTGATTCTGACCTTCCTGTCTCCCTCTTTTTTTTTTTTTTTTAAGATTTTATTCATTTGCGAGAGAGAGAATGAGAGAGAGCACAAGAGGGAGGAGGGTCAGAGGGAGAAGCAGACTCCCTGCTGAGCAGGGAGCCCGATGTGGGACTCGATCCAGGGACTCCAGGATCATGACCTGAGCCGAAGGCAGTCGCTTAACCAACTGAGCCACCCAGGCGCCCTTCCTGTCTCCCTCTTATAAGGATGCTTCTGATTACTTTGAGCCCATCCAGATACTGCAGGATAATCTCCCATTTTACAATTCCTAATTACATCTGCAAAGTCCCTTTTGTCATCTAAGGCAACATTCTCAGGTTCCGGGGATTAGGATGTGGACATGGTTAGGGGGCCATTGTTTAGCCTACCATACCGCCCCATTCCACATTTCAGTCATTCTTCATATATTCATAAAATACTGAGCAAGAGTTATGTACCTGATATTATGGAAAGTGCTGGAGAAATAGAGGTGAAAATACAGACAAGGTCTCTGCCTTTCGTGGAGTTTTTATTTTAGTGGAAAGGACAAGTAAAGAAATAACTAAGATATTCCAAAACCATGACATGTATGACAAAAAATGGCAAGTGGTTTGGAGATGGGTGTGCTAACAGGTAGTCAGGAATGGCTTCTTAGAGAAGGTGACTAATCCAAAGGACAGACCCGAGAGCTCAGGGCAGAACAGAGCCCTGGAGGAGTCCTTCTAGAACTGGAAACCTAAGGGAATTTGCTCAGCTGGATTTTGGAATTGCTTTGGATCAGTGACTCCTTTTTACCTTCCATTTCTTCCCATTTTGAACCAGAATGTCTATAACTATTATCCTATGCACGTCCCACCATTGCACATTGGGAGTACATGACTTGTTTAGTTTCATGGGTCCACAGATGGCAGGAATTGTGCTCTAGGAAGGAGTATACCCAGAGCCTCATCTGCATCTACTTTTAGATAATGAGATTTAGGACTTTGGACTTGATAAGATTTGTATGAGATTTTTTTGGACTCTGACTTGATGCTGTAATGGGATGAGACTTTTAGGGACTTTGGGAGGAAGTGAATGTATTTTGCTTGTGGAACAGACAAATCTTTGAGGGCTAGAGGGTGAACTGTAGTAAGGAGAATAATGGCCCCTAAAGATTCCATGCCCTAATCTCTATGAATATGTTACCTTACATGACAAAAGGGACTTTGCACATGTAATTAAGTTTACTAATTGGTTGACCTTAAAATAGGGAGAGTATCCTGAATTATTCAGGTGGACCCAATGTGATTACATGAACTCTGAAAGCAGAGAAGCTTCTCCAGCTAGCAACAGAAGAGGAAGACAGAAGTCAGAGATATTTGAAAGAGGAGGATTTGATGTGCCATTGCCAGTTTTGAAGGGATCCCAGCCAAGGAATGTAGATGGCCTTTAGAAGCTGAGATCAACCTCTGACTGACAGCCAGGAAAGAAAACAGGGACCTGAGTTCTACAGCCAAATGGGACTGAATTCTGTTAATAGCCTGGGTAAGTCTGAAAGTGGACTCTATGCAAGAGCCTCCAGATAAGAACCCAGACTGGCCAAGACCTTGACTTCAGTTTTGTGAGACCCTAAGTAGAGGACCAAGGTGAGTCAGCCTGGACTTCTGACCTATAGAACTATGAAATAAGAAATGAGTGGGGCGCCTGGGTGGCTCAAGTAGGTTAAGCATCCGACTCTTGATTTTAGCTCAGGTCATGATCTCGGTGTTGGGATCGTCCTCATTGGGGAGTCTATTTCTCCCTCTGCCCCCTGTTGGTGCGCGCTCTCTCTCTCTCTCAAATAAATAAATAAATCTTTAAAAATGGGTTTTGTTTTTAAGATGCTAAGTTTGTGGTTATTTAATATGCAGGAATAGAAACCTAATACAGTATGACTGGAGCTGAGAAAGAGCATCATGGATGGGCAAATCTGGGGCAGTGTGTTCCATCCCCAGGGAGAAGCAAGTGCAAAGGCCCCAAGCCTGGGAAGAAACAAATTTGTTTGCTGGAGCTTGCTGAATAGGAGTAGGTAGATGAGGTCAGAGCAGGGCTAGGGACTGAAAGGAAGGCAGGCTCCAGGTGGAGGGATTTCTGTTGAGAGGGGACTATGTGTAGATAATTGAGAACTGGCCTCTAAATCTTGGTTGAATCCAGAATCACTGCCCTGCCTACAAAGCTTGCTGCCTTCCCCTATCTCATCCTCAACCCTGGTCCTGGAGCATTCTCCTGTGAGAAGCCCGTAATTTATCCAGCCATTTGGCTGGGTAGGGGGTGATGACTGTGGTCTATAGTACAGATACCAGCTGCTGCTCCAGCAGCAGGGCCTATGATTTGGCATTCCCAGGATGTACTCTCTACCTGGGACAGTCCTGGTAGAGAGCCAGGGAGGTAAAGGAAGTTAGGGCGGAAGAAAAGTGAAGGCCAGAAGTTAGACCGGACATTATCCAGATAATAAAACTGGACAAAGACATCACAAGAAAAGAAAACTACAAGTGTATTTCTTACAAAAATCCTCAACAAAATACTAACAAACCAAATCTAGCAATATATAAAAATTATTAGGGGCGCCTGGGTGGCTCAGTCGTTAAGCGTGTGCCTTTGGCTCAGGTCATGATCCCAGGGTCCTGGGATCGAGCCCCACATCGGGCTCTCTGCTTGGCGGGAAGCCTGCTTCTCCCTCTCCCACTCCCCCTGCTTGTGTTCCCTCTCTCGCTGTCTCTCTCTCTGTCAAATAAATAAATAAAATCTTTAAAAATAAATAAATAAAAATTATTATGCAGCATTACCAAGTGGGATTTTTCTCAGGAATGCAAGGTTGGTTTAACATCCAAAATCAATTAATGTAATTAAAAAAAAAATTTTTTTTTTAAGTAACCTCTACAACCCACTGTGGGGCTCAAACTCATGACCCTGAGATCAAGAGCTGAATGCTCTTCCAACTGAGCCAGCCAGACATACTTCAATTAATGTAATTCTGAATATTTTAAAAAGATTTTATTTATTTATTTGAGAGAGAGAGAGCACGAGTGGGGTATGGTGTAGGGACAGAGGGAGAGGGAGAAGCACACTCCCCACTGAGCAGGGAGCTGGACCTAGGGCTCGATCCCAGGACCCCGAGATCATGACCTGAGCTGAAGACAGATACTTAACCAGCTGATCCAGGCATCCCTAAATAGATTTTTTTTTAAAGATTTTATTTTTATTTATTTGAGAGAGAGAATGAGAGAGAGAGAACACCTGAGAGGGGATAGGGTCAGAGGACGAAGCAGACTCCCTGCCGAACAGGAAGCCCGATGCGGGACTCGATCCGGGTACTCCAGGATCATGACCTGAGCTGAAGGCAGTCGCTTAACCAACTGAGCCACCCAGGCGCCCAAGATTTTTTAAATCCCAAATTCATGGGTCAGAGGATTTAATATTCTTAAGATGGCAATACTTCTCAAATTGATCTACAGATTCAATGCAATCCCCATCAAAATCCTAGCTTCTTTTTTATTTTTCACAAAAATTGGCAAGCAGATCCTAAAATTCATATGGAAATGCAAGGAATCCAGAAAAACTTGAAATAGAGGAATAAGTTGGAGGAATCACAGGTCTTGATAAAACTTACTACAAAGCTGCAATAAGCAAAATAGTGTGGTACTAGCATAAAGAAAGGAGAGATAGATGATAGATAGACAGATGGATAGATAGCTATGTATATCTTCATGGAATACAATTGAGATTCCAGAGATAAACGATGTGTACAGTTAGTTTATTTTCAACAAGGTATCAAGAGAATTCAATGGAGAAAGAACATTCTTTTTAACTAATAGTGCTGGGATAATGGGATATGCATGTGCAAAAGAATGAAATCAGGGGCGCCTGGGTGGCTCAGTCATTAAGCGTCTGCCTTCGGCTCAGGTCATGATCCCAGAGTCCTGGGATCGAGCCCCGCGTCGGGCTCCCTGCTCCGTGGGAAGCCTGCTTCTCCCTCTCCCACTCCCCCTGCTTGTGTTCCCTCTCTTGCTATGTCTCTCTCTGTCAAATAAATAAATAAAATCCTTTAAAAATTTTTAAAAAAAAGAATGAAATCGGACCCCTCTCTCAAACACATACAAAGGTTAGCTCAAAATGGATCCAAGATCCAAATATAAGAGCTTTTAGCTATAAAACGTTTAGTTTTTTTTAAAGGTTTTATTTATTTGAGAGAGAGAATGAGATAGAGAGAGAGAGCATGAGAGGGGGAGGGTCAGAGGGAGAAGCAGACTCCCCGCTGAGCAGGGAGCCCCATGCGGGACTCGATCCCGGGACTCCAGGATCATGACCTGAGCTGAAGGCAGTCGCTTAACCAACTGAGCCACCCAGGCGCCCCAAAACGTTTATAGTTTACAAAACATTTTTATAAATTTTTAAAAAGGATTTATTTATTTTTAGAGAGAGAGAGAGAGCACATGGGGTTGGGGAGGAGGGGCAGAAGGAGAGGGAGAGAATTCTCAAGCAGACTCCCTGCTGAGTGTGGAGCCAGTTGTGGAGCTCCATCCCAGGACCCTGAGATCATGACCTGAGCCAAAATCAAGAGTTGAACACTTAACCGACTCAGCCACCCAGGTGCCCCAAAAGTTTTCTAAATTTTAAGCTTATAAGTTTATAACTAGGTTGTGAACTTTATGTTTCTAACATTCTTAGATAAAAAGAGGCAGAAATCTTCATGAACTTAGATTAGGAAATGGTTTCTTATGTATGGCTCACAAAGCACAAGCAACTAAAGAAAAAAATAGATAAATGAGATATCCTCAAAATTGAAAACTTTTGCGCTTCAAAGTGCACCCAGAAAGTACAAGGACAATCCACACAATGAGAGAGAATTTTTGCAAATCATAGGAAACTTCTATGTAGAATACAGAAACACTTTTGCCACTCCACAGCAAAAAGTCAAATAGTCCAATTAAAAAATGGGTAAAGAACTTGAATAGACATTTATCCAAAGATGATGTACAAATGGCCAATAAGCACACAAGATGTTCAACATCAGTTTCCATCAAGGGAATGCAAATCACAACCACAAATTCACACCCACTAGGATGGCTATAATAAAAAGACAGATAATAGCAGCTGTTGGTAAAGGTATGAAGAAATTAGAACAGTCATACCCTGTTGGTGGGAATGTAAAATGGTGCAGCCACTTTAGAAAACATTCTGACAGTTCTTCAAACAAGAGAATTGAAACACATGTCCATGTCCAGGGACACCTGGGTGGCTCAGTCGGTTAAGCTCCTGAGCTTCAGCTCCTGTCATGATCCCAGGGTCCTGGGATCGAGTCCTACATTGGGCTCCCTGCTCAGAGGGGAGCCTGCTTCTCCCACTGCTTGTGTGCACTCTCTCTCTCTGACAAGAAAGAAAGAAAGAAAGAAAGAAAGAAAGAAAGAAAGAAAGAAAGAAAGAAA
>NW_023270763.1:16362196-16397873 GCF_011800145.1 Mirounga leonina | reverse complement strand
AAAGAAAGAAAGAAAGAAAGAAAGAAAGAAAGAAAGAAAGAAAGAAAAGAAAAGAAAGAAAGAAAATGAATGAAGGAAGGAAGAAAGAAAGAAAAACATGTCCACATAAAAACTTGTACCTGAATGTTCATAGCAGCATTATTCACAGTAGACAAACAATGGAAACCCAAATGTGCATCAAGTGATGAATGGATTAGAACATGTATCTCCATGGGGTGCCTGGATGGCTCAGTTGGTTAAGCGTGGGACTCTTGACTTTGGTTCAGGTCATGATCTCAGGGTTGTGAGATCAAGCCCCTCACTGGGCTCTTGCACTGGCTGTGGAGCCTGCTTAAGGTTCTCTCTCTCCTGGGCGCCTGGGTGGCTCAGTTGGTTGAGCGACTGCCTTCGGCTCAGGTCATGATCCTGGAGTCCCGGGATCGAGTCCCACGTCGGGCTCCCTGCTCAGCAGGGAGTCTGCTTCTCTCTCTGACCCTCCCCCCTCTCATGCTCTCTATCAAATAAATAAATAAAATCTTTAAAAAAAAAAAAAAGGTTCTCTCTCTCCCTCTCTGCCCCTCCCTCTCTCAAAAAAATAAATAAATAAAAAATAAGCGAAAAACATGTATCTCTATACAATGGAATATTATTCAGCAGTGAGGAGGAATGAGTACTGACAGGTCCTACAGCATGGCTGAACCTTGAGAACATTGTGGGAAGTGAAAGAGGCCAGTTACAAAGACCACATATTGTATGATTCTGTTTGCACGAATTGTCCACAAGAGGCAACTCCAGAAAGATAGAAAGTGGATTAGTGATTGACCAGGGCTGAGGGAAAGGAAATGGGGTTGGGGACAATAGGGAGTGACAGCTAATGGGTGTGGAATTTCTTTCAAGCGGGTGAAACTATTCTAAAATTAGATTGTTCGATAACCCTGTGAATATACTAAAAACCACTGAATTGGATATTTTAAACGGATTAATTTTATGGCATGTAAGTATTATCTTAATAAAGCTGTTAAAATAATTTTTTAGAAAAGTCAGACCGTCGGGGCGCCTGAGTGGCTCAGTCGTTAAGCGTCTGCCTTCGGCTCAGGTCATGATCCTGGAGTCCCGGGATCGAGTCCCGCATCGGGCTCCCTGCTCTGCGGGAGGCCTGCTTCTCCCTCTCCCACTGCCCCTGCTTGTGTTCCCTCTCTCGCTGTGTCTCTCTCTGTCAAAGAAATAAATAAATATAATCTTAAAAAAAAAAAAAAAAAGAAAAGTCAGACCATCTGAGTCCTTAAGGAGCGGGAACTGGGGTATAGGATGCCTGGGGTAGCAGAGAAGGGGGACCAAGGCATGGGTGTACTGTCTGGTCTCAGAAAGGGAAGAGAGGCTGTTCCATCCATGCGACCCACTTCATCCTTCATTGTAGATAGATACCCATGGGTATCTATTGATTAATTAGGGTATATGGATCTTGCTCAAGGTCACAAAGCAAGTTGGTAGTAACCAAAATCCCCCTGTTTCCAATACCCCAGTCCAGTCTGTTTCTTTCCTGGACCCTGTCAGTCTTTGGTTCCAGCCTGGACAGGCAGAAAGCCTGGGGTCAGTGCTTGTCCTGCTTTGGGCAGTGAATGTCCTTGGCCAAACTGGTGTCTCTTCCTGCAGCCCACGACACCCTGCTCCCTGCTGTTGCCATGTGGCCCCCTTGTCCTGAGATGGAGAGCAGGAATAAGAATGCTTTCTAAAGCTAATGTCTGAGGACCAGGCACGACAACTGTGAGTGAGGTCCCTGATGTCAAGGGAATACTTGATACTCCTGTTCCTGGAGCTACTGGGGTTCACAGTCCCGACACTGCCAGCTACAAAGTCCCCTCTGACTGGCCTGTGGGCCTGGAGAGGGGCTGCCCACTGGTCACTTCCTGAGGCTGTCAACTTGGTCTGGAGTTGGTAAGAGCAAGTCTAGAGATAAGAGCATGGAAAGGAGGATCTGGTTCACTCTGACCTTTGGCTTCATTTTGGCTTATAAATCAGGAAGGCCCTAGTGGCTGGACTTTATAATCCAAAATCAGTTCTTGAGTGTCCTTCTAAGAATATTCTATAGGAATTTGAGTACTAAGGTGTAATTAAGCCCAGATGGGAGTATACTAATTACACTGCTTTGCACTTTATTTTTTTCACTTGACATATTTTTGGGATATCTTTCAACCACATGGGTTAATAAGCCTCATTTTTTTAAAAAATAGCTGCAGAATATATTTTACAGCGGCTAGCCTTATTTAATTAGTCCTTTGCTAATGGACATTTAGGGTATTCCTGGTTATCACAAATTTTGCTGCACTGAACATTCTTTTCTTTTTTTTTTTTTAAAGATTTTATTTATTTATTTGAGAGAGAGAGAGAGAGCACATGAGGGGGGAGGGTCAGAGGGAGAAGCAGACTCCCTGCCAAGCAGGGAGCCCGACGCGGGACTCCAGGATCACGACCTGAGCCGAAGGCAGTTGCTCAACCAACTGAGCCACCCAGGCGCCCCTCTTTTCTTTTTTTTTAAGATTTTATTTATTTGACAGGGAGAGACAGTGAGAGAGGGAATACAAGCAGGGGGAGTGGGAGAGGGAGAAGCAGGCTTCCCACAGAGCGGGGAGCCTAATGTGGGGCTCGATCCCAGGACCCTGGGATCATGACCTGAGCCGAAGGCAGATGCTTAATGGCTGAGCCACCCAGGCGCCCCTGCACTGAACATTCTTATCTTCAATTTTGCCGATGGAACATGGAAGTGGAAAAAGAACTCTGTGGTGTAATTCGTGGACGTGTGCTTGCCAAGGTATAGAGTATATGAATTTAACTTTTTAATAAACATGATCAAATCATCTTCCCAAAAGGTTATACCAATTCACATTAAACATGGGCCTTCTTTTTGTTCTTTAAAAAGTTGTGTAGCCTTCCAGAATATGGATATGACTATAATTTAACAGCCTATCTTTCTCCACTGATTTAAATAATCACATTTATCATAAACTAAATTCCCAGAAATAGGGCAGTTTCTAAACCTTTCTCCCCCACCCCATTGGCTAATGGATTCTTGTGCCAGTAATAACCTGTTTTAACTTCAGTGTGTTGCTATTTATCTAGTGTGTCAGATACATCACCTCAAATATGTATTACATAGAATTTTGGGCTTTTAAGTTCTATTAAAAACCTTTTTGGGGGTGCCTGGGTGGCTTAGTCTGTTAAGCCTTCAACTCTTGATTTAGGCTCTGGTCACAATCTCAGGGATCGAGCCCCAAGTCGGTCTTCATGCTCAGTGTGGAGTCGGCTGGAGGTTCTCTCCTCTCTCTCTGCCACTCTGCCCCCTCCCCACTCACGCATGCCCTCTCTAAAACAAACAAACAAACAATCTTTAAAAAAACAAAAAACCTTTTTGGATGACAATGACTCTAAGGATTAAACTAGGAAGAATCAACATTTTTAATGTCTTTCCATTCAGGTACATGGTATGTCTCCATTCAGTTAGGGTTTATAACCTAATAACTCCAAAAGTTAGGGTTTATAACCTTTAGGATGATACCATTTTCTTCATATATGTTTTGCATGTTTCTTGTGAGGTTTATTCCTTCATAGTTTATGGGTTTTGTTGTTACTATGAATGGAACTCCTTTGTCCCCCAAGTGGGTTTTCTAGTTTGTTATTGCAGTATGCAGGAAATATTCTAATTTTGGACCTCGGTGTATTTTCTGTAAAAGGATAGAACTACTCAATAAGAGGTTTCCATGATGAAATAACTATGGCCTAAACAAAGACAAATAGATTTGTTCATTGTTGGACTTCTCAATGACTTTAATACACTTTTGATCACCAACAAACCCCAAGAAGAGCACAGGGAACGTCCTGTACTTCCTTGACCAGGGAACCCTTTGTCAAGACATTCTGAAAATATACATTGGGAAACAATGCAGCCAAAGACTCTTCTAGTTTCTAATCTGTCAGTCTAGGGGTCTCCACTGAACCTTACTGGATGCCCAAACTCCCACTCCCTTTTCCCCAACCAAAAAACAGAAGACAGCCCAGTGTCAAAGTGAAATGCTTTAATGAGTGTTACTCAGAACCACACGTGTCTCTCAACAGCTGCTGCCCGCCTCCATTGTCCCCAGCTCTTTGTTGGCAAGGAGAGCTAGCTGCCTGGGGTGGGGGTGGGGGGGTGGGGGGGCAGGGATCTGGAGTCTAAAGAGTGAGCTGGGGCAGAGAGGTTCAGGAGACACCCTGTGAGGTCTGGGCTCTTGGGAGTGAAGTGGAGGGGACGATGGGCCTCACGCAGGCCCCTCTTCAGGCATTCCTAGCAAAGCCACAAGGGGCTCGAGGGGCGTGGGGGTCCCGATGGGCACAGGGTGGGTGCGCTCGTGCTTGCGCAGGTCACTGGCACTCAAGAAGGCCTTGGGGCAGTGGGGGCAGGTGTAGGGGCGCACAGAGCTGTGGGTGCGGCTGTGTTTGCGCAGCCCTGCCCGGTCAGAGAAGCTCTTGCCGCACTGGGTGCACGGAAAGGGCCGGAGCTCTGGGTGCGAGCGCTCATGCCGTCGCAGCAACGTCAGCGTGGAGAACGTCTCCTTGCACTCCCGGCACACAAACTGCGGTGGCTTCTCATCAACCTCCTCGCCCCCCACCTCGCCTGCTCCCCCCAAGGGACCAGGAGCCTCCCCAACCCCAGCATCTTGGCACTCCACATGTTCCACCGTCATGCCCACCACTTGCCACTGGGTGGCCATCACACCACCTGATTCCGGGGGCAGCCCCAGCAGCCCTGCTGGGGGGTCCCCTAGCCCTGCACCTGCTGCCGGGGCCGTGGAGCCCTCGCCTGCCACGCTGACTGGCAGTGCCAGCCCCACTACCAGCTCCTGCTGTGGGGGCGCCCCTGCGGCCTCGCTACTTCGATGGGTCCGCTCATGCTTCCTCAGGCTTGATGATACCACGAAGGACTTCCCGCAGGCGTTACAGTGGAAGGGGCGCTCGCCCGAGTGCACCCGGCTGTGCTTAGTGAGACTGGCTCGCTCGGCGAAGGCTCGCCCACACTCCTCACAGCGGAAGGGCCGCTGGCCCGAGTGCACCAACGCATGGCGCTTGAGGTCCCAAGACGCCACAAACGTCTTGTCACACTGCAGGCACTTGAACGGCCGGTCACCCGTGTGCACCCGCCGGTGCATGGCCAGGTCTGCCGGCTGCCGAAAGTCTTTGCCGCACTTCTCGCAGCGATAAGGCTTCACGCCCTCGTGCGCCCGCTGGTGGCGCCGGAAGCTCGAGGGGTCGGAGAACATGCGGCCGCAACGCGGGCACAGGAAGGGCTTCTCGCCGGAGTGGGTGCGCTCATGGCTCTGGTAGGAGCTCAGCTGCGTGAAGCCCTTGCCACAGGCTGGACAGCGATAGGGCTTCTGAGCCGCATGGATGCGCTGGTGGCACGTGAGCGAGGATGAGCGGGAGAAGCTCTTGCCGCACTCTGAGCAGAGGAAGGGGCGCTCACCGGTGTGGGACCTGTGGAGGACGCAGGACCAGACATGAAGGTGGCAGGCCTATCACCTGACCCCTGCTGCCTGTCCGCCCTGTACAGTAGGGGCTCCTAACATCCCTGGGGACCACAGGGCAGCACCCCGGAGTAAGAAACCTTCAGACTGGCTGTCTAGATCCCAGATAAGACCCCCTCTCTGCACACCAAAGGCCAGGCTCCACTCCCACCTACGGGCCTCCAACCAGAGATCCTCTGGGTGGCACGACTTCCGGCCTTGCCCCCTTTCCAGCTGTCCAGGGACCCAGGCCAATTAGATCCCAGCGGAATCCTCCAGGGCTGGCTTCCAACGCAGTCGTCCCCGCCCCCGGCCCAGCTGGGGTACCCGCTTCTCGCGTTCGTGCGCTCGGCTCGCCCTACAGCCCCGCCCCCCTCATCTTCCATTGGCTCTTTTCACTCTTTGAGACTCAACCCCTGTTCCCATTGGTCACAGGGCAGCCTTGCCCCACCTCCGCCCCATTGGCCGGCTTCCCGAAGCTCTCCCCAGCCCGGATCAGCCACAGCACAGCGCCCTCACCGCTCGTGGTTGCGCAGGTCCTTGAGCTCCGCGTAGGCCTTGCCGCAGCGCTCGCAGCCGTACGGCCGCAGGCCCGCGTGCGTGCGCCGGTGTTTGCGGAACACCGAAGGGTCGGCGAAGCTCTTGCCGCAGTCGGCGCAAGCGTAGGGCCGCTCGCCCGTGTGACCACGCTGGTGAATCTTGAGCTTGGAGAGCGCGCCGTAGGCCTTGGGGCAATGAGCGCAGCGGAAGGGCAGCTCGCCAGCGTGCGAGGCCAGGTGCACGCGCAGGCACACGGGCTGCATGAAGCGGCGGCCACACTCGGGGCAAGGGAAGGGCTTTTCGCCAGTGTGGCTGCGGCCGTGACTGCGCAGCTCGGGTGCCGTCTTGTAGGCCTTGGGGCACAGCGGGCATGCATAAGGCCGAGGCTTAGCCGATGCACCTGACACCTTGTCCCCGCCAGCATCCTCTGCTTTGGGTTCTGTCTCCGGCTTCAGCTTCCCTTCCGCCACCTCTTCTGCGCAGTCTACAGGCCCATGTGTGGCAGCGTGACGCGCTGCCCTAGGCGCATTTGGAAATGTCTTAGTACAGGACAGGCACTTGTAGCGGCGACCGGAGCGCTTGTAGCCGGGGGCGGGGGCAGAGGGCCGGGCCTCGGCAGACTCCACCTCCATGGCTCCAATGGGCGGAACTTCTCTAGGAAAGAAGCAAAGTTAGACACAAGCCGCATGCCTTTGCAGATCTCCAAGGCCTCTCCTTGCTAAGGCCTCAAAGGGGAGCTCTGTCTTATCTGCATTTCTCTCACCAGGCATGGCCATATCTTTCCTTCCAAACATTCCTGGCTCTTACACTCTGCTCTCGAGTTTCCTCTCTGGTCTGTTCATTGATGAAAGAAGTTGGACCAGGTAACCTCAGAGGGGCCAAGAGAGGAGGTTGGCGTCATCAAAATGTCCACCTGTACTTCTCTCCCCAGCCTCTGGGCTTCTCCAAATGCTGTAGCATTCCCAGAAGGCCCAGGTTCCATTCATCTCACCATCTTCCTTCCTCAGCTCAGCGGCCAAGGCCTTGTGCCAGGGCACAGGGTCCTATGCAGGGCTGCAGACACAGAGGCTATGTGGATGTGGGTCTGGCCTGAAGGTTGCCAAGTGCCCAGGGAAGACAGAGGTAGGTCCGGAAGAAGGCAGAATTAGTGGGCTAACTGGTAATTGGCACCGTCTGTCCGAAGCAATAGGTCCCCAGTGTATGGATTTTGTCTTTCCCCTCTGGTTAGTCAGAGGCAGCAACTGTTTGCACAGAGTTCTGGCCTTGCACAGCTGGAAGGGACTCCACCCCAGGCAGGAATCCTGGTCCACCCTCTGCTCTGGAATTGCTGTTGGGCTCCTGTTCCCATAGCTCTGGTAATGGGGAACTCATTACCCTCAAGGCAGCTTGAGCCATTGCTAGCAGTTAGGAGTGTCTCAGTCATAATAGATATGTCTGATTTAGCCTGGCCTCCTGGGGCACGCGCTCTAGTTAGTCTTTCTCATTCAGTGCCCGGACACCCTCCACCCAGCTGCTCCTGGGGATCATGGCTGGGAGGAAATAGGATTAATGGCTGCATTAGTCTTAACACCAGCTCATCCTCCCAAGGGGATGAAAAGAAGAGGATTATGGGCAGATCCACTTAGGGAGTACTCAGCAGCAGCTGCTGGGGGGCGGCCAGTGTGAGGGGGTAAGGATGCTGCTATAGGCAGGGGAGGGAGCCAGGTGGGTCCAGAAGCTAGGCTGGGAAGAAGGAGACCTGAGTCTAGTACTCCTTTCTAGGCCTGTTTCCTCATCTGTATACCTCAGGGGCTGGTGGCTTCCAAGTTATGACCCACAGGAGCCCTTGGGGTAAGTGGCAAGGGCTGCATCTTTAGAGTCAGTATCCTTCTGCCCAGTGGCCCTGCCCCAGTCCCCTGCCCCTAGACACATAATATGCTATGTGTACAGGCAGCCAGAATCTTCTTCATAAAGTATCATGTCATACTTTGTCCCCTGCTCAATAACTTCCATGACTTCCATCACACCATGCAAGCTCCTAGGTCCCTCCTGGCTGTTACAAATCCCACCAATCCTTCCTTTGAGCCCCACTTCCCCAGGATGCTCTTCCTGCATCTCCCCTCTGGTTTTTGGCCCCAATCCCACACAACTTTGTTCTAACCTCAGTTTGTTCCCCCCACCCCCCACACTTTTCCCACTAAGTGCTGGGACTGGAAGGTGAATTAAAGGGCATGAGGCCTAACCTTCCCCGTGGCTTGAATTCCCCCTAGAAATCCCAGCGGATCCTTCCCTATCTCTGGATGAGGCAGTCACTACCTCCTTTCCAGACCATCTCTGGAAAGTCTGACTGATAAAGTTTCCCTTTAATAAAAATGATAGCTCCTATTTACTGAGCTCTTGTTAATAAAGGCAGTATCCTAAGCTCTTTACATGTATTAACTCAAACTTCACATCAACAGCACCAGAAGAGTTCTATTATATAGATTCCTTTTCTACAGAGAAGGAAACTGAAGCCCAGAGAAACAATGTAGCACTGTGGTTAAGTGTCCCATCTCTGAAGCCAAACTAACTGCCTGGCTTCCAATCTTGCCTCACTCACTTCCTAGCTGTGACCTTGTGCCATTTACTTCATGCCATGGTACCTCGATTTTCTCATCTGAAAAATGGAGGTAATAATAGTACTTACTTCACAGTGTTGGTTGAGTTATATGAATAACTGCCCTCAATTATTGAGAGTCTTCTTAGAGCCAGACACTTTGCTGAGCATGCTACCTTATTTCTCTCACAGCTTCCTGAGATAGAGATTCTTGTCTTCATTTTACAAACAAATGAACTGAGGTTCCAAGAGGTTTAGTGACTAGCCCATGGTCACAAAGCTAGACTCACAGCTGGGACTTGAATCCAGGTGTTTAACTTGCCTTGAGTTACTGGGATCTTTATCAGCTGTCTGGGCCCCCCAGACTTGTCTGCTGCCTCGGCCGGCCCTACACTGACCAGAACCCAGAGTTCAGGCCACATCTTCATGTTCTCTCATCCCTGTGGAACTGCCTTGAGGCCAGAACCCAGCACCCTTTATGTTTCTGTTTCCCTCTCAGAGGGCTTGACCCCTGGGTTCTAAGCTCTGGGCTTCAGTGTTCCTATCTGTGAACCAGAAATCAGATAGCTGGAGGTGTACATCTCTCCTCCTAAAGCACTTCCTTGGGGGAAAAGGTAGGGAAGCACCAGGTTGGTTGCAGCAGGTGCCCAGCTCCATGAAAAGCAGGGGACCATGTAGGCCAGGCCCCTATCTAAAATCCCACCATTAGGTCCTCACTTCATTGTTTACTAAGGACTCTTCCACCCACCACTCCCTAGACTGATGTTTCTCCAAGTCAGGTCTGTGAACCCCCTGCGTGAGAATAATCATCCAGAGAGTATGGGGTTGGACTCAGAAATCTGTACTTTAAACACGCTCTTGGGGTCATGACAGCCAACACTTAACACTTAAGAACCAAAGACACATCCTTAGGTCTTCACAAAGCTTCTAAGAGAGAGCCATTTTTACTAGGCCTCTCTTCAGATATGGAGATTCCCCCCCCCCCCCCCCGCCCTCTGCCCCCCCACCAAGGGAAAACACTTGTATAAGGACACCAAGCTAGTCAAGAGGCCAGACTCAAATCCAAGTCTTCAGGCCCCTGGGCTGGGTTCTTTCTCTACCAGTCTGTATTTACTTCAGGTTTATGAGCCAGATCAGGAGATTTTCCACTGTTCCTAGGACAAAGACCTCTATCTTTTCCATGTGGAAGGCTACCTCACCTCCCACTCCTCTTTGTGGTCTTACGAGGCTCTACCCACACAGGCTCCCTTTCTTTTCCAAAAAGAGCTATGGCGCGCCTGGGTGGCTCAATTGGTTAAGCATCTGCCTTTGGCTCAGGTCATGATCCCAGGGGCCTGGAATCGAGCCCCGCATCCGGCTCCCTGCTCACTGGGAAGCCTGCTTCTCCCTTTGCCCCACCACCTGCTTGTGCTTTCCCTCTCTCTCTCTGTCAAATAAATGATAAAATCTTAAAAAAAAAAAAGAGTGAAATTCCTTTCCATCTCAGGGCCTTTGTACTAGTGGCTCCCTCTGCCAGAACCACTGTTCCCCAAGGATCATTGTGTAGCTATCTCTTTGATTTCATTTGGGCCTCAGCCCCCTGTCACCTCCTCAAAGAAGGCTTTCCTGACCACTTTTCCTTCTTCTTTTTTTTTTCTAAGATTTTATTTATTTATGTGAGAGAGAGAGAGAGCATGAGAGGGGGGAGGGTCAGAGAGAGAAGCAGACTCCCTGCTGGGCAGGGAGCCTGATGTGGGACTCGATCCTGGGACCCCAGGATCATGACCCGAGCCGAAGGCAGTCGCTTAACCAACTGAGCCACCCAGGTGCCCCTCCTGACCACCTTTCTTTTTTAAAAAAAAACATTTATTTATTTGACAGAGAGAGACACAGCGACAGAGGGAACACAAGCAGGGGGAGTGGGAGAGGGAGAAGCAGGCTTCCCGCTGAGCAGGGAGCCCAATGCGGGGCTCGATCCCAGGACTCTGGGATCATGACCTGAGCCGAAGGCAGATGCTTAATGGCTGAGCCACCCAGGCGCCCCTCCTGACCACCTTTCTTAATGCTGTTTGTATTCTTGCTAATCACTATCCCCTCCTCTTTAGTTTCCCATATGGCGCTCATTAGGATAACATTCTCTGCAAGCTTACCACGGGCCAGGTATCATTCTATGCATTTTGTGGGTACTCCTCAAGCTAAGCCTCACAACTGCCTAGAAATTTCTTATGGACTGAATGCGCGCATGCATGGAGAAGGCCATGTGAGGATATAACAAGAGGGTGGACATCTACAGGCCAGGAAGAGAGTCCTCACCAGGAACTGAATTCGCCAGCATCGTGATCTCGGACTTCCCAGCCTCCAGAACTGTGAGAAATAAATTTCTGTTGTTTAAGCCCCTTTAGTCTGGGGCTTAACGGGCCCGCACCTGGGGTTTTGTTGTTGTTGTTATGCATAGCCTGAACAGACTAAGTTAAACAGTATTATTTCTGCCATTTTACAGACAAGGATACTGAGGCACACAGACATGAAGGCGTGGACACAGCCAGTATTCAAAGTCAGGTGGTCTGGCTCTCAAACTTCTGCTTTCTGTCCTGATGGTTGCTTTGGTGCATTTACACATTTTATGGCTGGATTATTAATTCTCTGTCTCCAGCACCAGGGTCTAGGCTGGCAAAGAGCCAGGAACCTTCATTTTTTTTGGTATCCTCTACACCTAGAACTATGGCTGATGCCCCAAAACAAAGTGAATGAATCAACCTCTAAGACAGAACTCAAACCCAGGTCTATTGCCTCTGCCTCCTCCACAGTAGGGGTTTGTGAGAATATCTCTAAACAACTATTTATTAACTGAATTTCTCTGCCTTTCCAAGTTCACAAGGTCCAAATACCACCCAGTATCCCACAGTGGGTTCGTTGCTCTGGTGAGGGAGGCTTGTCTTTGCTTCACTACTGGCTTAGGAGGGAGAGGCAGGCCTGTGGCCTGAACAGGCTGTAAATGCCAGAGATGCATTGATTTCATTCCCAGACAGCTTAGGCTAGGACCCTGCGAGCTGGGATGAGGTAAAAAAGGAATTACTTTTCATCCCCTCTGCACCTTGGTCTCCCCATGTGTACGCAAGTAGACATCAATAAGGCCTCACCGGCCATGAGACCTGGTGAGATGGTGAATGGGGAACTGTAAACTGTGCGGAAGTGAGGGCTAATCATCTCCTAGGCCTCCAAGCTGGTCAGTTCACAACCTAATCCTCACCTACTTTTTCAGCCTCAGCTCCAGTGGCAGTGTCCCCCTCCCAACAGCAAACTAAGCCCCAGCCTCAATTCTCAAACTTTCTCACCTAAATGCATCTCCACTTGCAGTTCTCTCTGCCTCGGGAGCCCTTGCTTGCCTTCTCCCATGGGAAAAACTCTTTTGCATCCTTCAAACACCCCCTTCCTCAGTGCCCTCAAGAATGCTTAATAGGCAGTAGAGGTAAGGACGCCACGGCGCTCTGGGCCTCAGTTTTCTCATCAGTAAAATGGGATCTCTGAGGTACGTGGGAGATTGAAGGGCTTTAGGGCCTAAGAGACGCACTGAGAAGGGGCCTAGAGCTGCAGAAACCCTGCGCCTCCAGCTCCCAGCAACTATCTACACGTCGGCGCCCCCACCAGACAGCCCCGCAGGGCAGAGCCCTGGGCTGACTCGTCTCGGAAGGCTAGGAAAACGTGGCCTCGGAGAACGAGTCAAGAAGGAGTGAACGAAGAATGAGAGAATGAACAAATGAATGGGCCAAGGGCCGGACGCTGGACAAAGGCCTGCAAGATGGCGTTCTCTAGGACCGCGGGAGGGGCGACTAGCACCTCGGCCGGGGAGGGGTGCCGCCGGCGCCGGGGACCTTGTTAGGCGGGCCGCGCGCCTGGGACAAAAGCCCGCAACATGGCGGGCTCTAGGACCCCCAAGGCCCGCACCGTGCGAGGCAGACAGCCGCGCCGGCCGAGCCTAGGAGTCCGCAGCAGCCGGCCCGCGGGGACAGCCGGCGGGTTCTAGGACCCGCTGGGCCGGAGCCCGCCGGCGCCCTCCCGGGGCCGCACTCCTCCCGCCCCGCCCGCGCTGCTCGCGCCAGGCCAACTCCATCCGCCCTCTGCACCCAGAGGGAAACTGAGGCCTCTCGGACTGCGTCCGCGCTGGAGCGGCCCAGGGGTCCCCGCGGCTTCCCGCCGGCATTTCCTACCTTAACGAACTTGGGTTGGCTCCGTGGCGTCAGCGGCAGCTGCTCTCGCCGACGGAGCCCGGGACACTGCCAGGGAGGGGCAGGCGCTAGGACCCAGCGGGGGGAGGGGGGAAGGCGGGGCCGGCAAGCGGAAGTGGGCGGGAGCTTTTCCCGCCCGGGAGGAAGGCAGAGTTGACCCGAGCACTGCAGGCGAAGGTAGCGGAGAAACATCTTGCAAGGGTTCTCTGTGGGTGCTAATGACAGGGGACGCCAGACAGGTTTACGGTATACACCGGGCTATTGCTAGCTTGGGGCCAGGTCACCAAGAAGAAGGCGGGAGGACAGAAGGGCCATGGCAAGCTTTGTAGTACCCAAATCCGCTTATATTCCACATTTCCCTCAGTAGCAAGGAGTGAATGAAACTCCCTCCATCTGTCTTGGGAAGGTTTTCAGGGAGCTCCACGAAAAGTGTCGCTAAAGTACCGAGGCCAGAGCAGCAGAACGCATTTTTTCCTCTTCTGCTTTCAACCAATATGCATCGGAACAATTTTCGCAGCTCTTGCCGGAAGTGTGGCTAAGACTGGTGCAAAACAACGCAGCGCTTTGACCCCCCTGGGCGGGGTCAGAGTCGCGTATCAGCTACCTCTTCCTTAGCCCCGGAAGTGTGTCTGTGTAGAACCGCTGCTTGGAGGCGGCACAGGAAGTGTTCTCGAGGCAGCGCTTTCGAGGGGAACCTTTTGCGGCTAGGACACTTCCTGTTTCCTAGTAACAATAGGAAGTGTCCGCGGAGCTGGGGGTAGACTCTGGCTCCGGCCAGCTGCGCCCTCTTTCCTCTCCCTCTTTCCTCCTCCGTTTTCTCCTTTCCTTCTTTTCCTCCTTTCCCGCCTCCCAGGAACCCTGGCGAAGTGTGCGTGTGTGGGAGCGCGAGAGCCCCCCCACATCCACCCCTTGGGGAGCGCGGCTGCAGTTAGGGTGAGGGTCCCAGTGCGCAGGCGCGCTCCCGTTCGCGGTCCCCAACGGACTCACCCGCGGCGGGAACGAAAAGGGGCCACCCGAGCGAGGTAGGGGTCCTGAGAGGAAATTGGCCGAGGAGATGAGTGAGGCGAGAAGACCTGGTTGGTGGTTGATCAGGAGAAGGGGCTCGAGCGAAGGGGCTTTGTGAGGTGAGAAGTCGGGGAGCAGGTTCAGTGAGGGGGTTTAGATCCGGAGATATGAGTTGTGTGTATAGGGGTCCCATGGGAGTGAAAAATCAGTCAGCGCAGGCCAAGGTGATGGAGGAGGCATAGGCATACTCTCTCCTGCTATGGAGAGAGTAAGGGCTTTGGAAAGAAGATTGCCCGAGTCATTGCGTTTGCTCCTGTGTAAGCTGGGATAACAGGCGCTGCAGTGTGTTTCGAGGATTCAGTGACACAACGAATATTCTTTACTTAGCACAGTGCCCCGCACATGGTAATGCCCACTTAGCATGTGTTGATGTCACCATGCATATTTTAAGAGGAGATAGGAGAAAAAATGAGAAGGGTAAGAAAGAAAAAGGTAGGGGGTGGAGAACAACCAGAAATGAGTTGGAATTTCCAAGATACGAGATAATTTGGGTTCAGGGGAAGTAGGTGAAGGAAGTGGCCAAGAGAGTCTTAGAAAAGAGACCTTGTGACCCTGAAAGGAATAGGGGAGGTGGGGGAACGAGCCAGCCCTTTCTCTGAAGAGGGTCTAACCCTACCTCTCAGGTCCTCAGCTGTCAACTGAAGAAAAAGACTGCTTTTCAGTGCCTCTAGGTCACTCTGTTTAGCTGAGGGGTCAAGGAGAGAGGATTGGACTTCGCACATTGAAGGTCCTAGAAGAGGTTCAGGTTTCCTTTTAAGAGGTCACAGGAGATAGGTTGGTTGGTTGTTTCAGAATTATACAGAGGAGAGGGTTAGGGACAGTAGATTTTTTGGATTTGGTCTGATGAATAGAGGTAGGTAAGTCTGTGATCAGAGATAAGGTTGCATCCCTCTAGACTTCAATGTCCTTATCTCTATCTCTAGGGATGAATTAGGCCTAGGGGAGCTTCCATATTTGGGGAGCTTTTGTGCAGGGAGGCCTTAAATGAGGGGTGCTTTCAGATCTAGCAGAAAGCAAGTCCCCAGGCATTACTGCTTGGGGAACATTTCTGTGACCTCTGATAAGCTTGTTGCTTGGAGAGCCAAGAGGCAAAGTTAACTCAGGCCTTCCTTCTGACCACCACCCCCTCTTCCTAGGCCTCCCAGAGGAAGATGCTGCTGCCACTTGCCTGGTGTTCCTGAACCTTCAGGTTTCTGCCACACTGCCTCATGGAGGACACGCTCACCTCACTCAGCTGCTCTGACTGTCAGCGCCACTTTCCTAGTCTCCCGGAACTGTCCCGGCACCGCGAGCTGCTCCATCCATCTTCCCAGCAGGACAGTGAGGAGGCAGACAGCATCCCTCGGCCCTACCGCTGTCAGCAGTGTGGGCGGGGCTACCGTCACCCAGGGAGCTTGGTCAACCACCGGCGGACCCACGAGACGGGTCTTTTCCCCTGTACCACCTGTGGCAAGGACTTTACCAATCCTGTGGCCCTCAAGAGCCACATGAGGACTCATGCTCCCGAGGGCCGCCGTAGGCGCAGGCCTCCCCGCTCCAAGGAAGTCATTCCGCGCCTGCAGGGGGAAGCAGCATCCTCTGACTCTAGGGACCAGAGGCTAAGCCCTGGGGAAAGCTGGATGAGCCAGAAAAAACATGCTGAAGAGACATCTGGCTGTGAGTCTGGGCCTGACCCCAGGGCAGCTCTGAGCACTAGGGAGGATCCACCCACCAGACAAAGAGAAGGCTGGGAAAGGCAGCCAGATTCTGAGGGGGGTGCAGAGGGCTGGGGGCCCACTACCAGTTCTGCCAGAGCCACCCCGCTCCCCACCGCAGCCAGCAGCCTCCTTAGCAATTTGGAACAGTATTTGGCTGAATCCGTAGTGAATTTTGCCGGGGGCCACGAGCCCCCTCAGTCACCTCGTGCTGAGGAGGAACGGCGGTACAAATGCGCTCAGTGCGGCAAGACTTACAAGCATGCCGGGAGCCTGACCAATCATCGCCAGAGCCACAGCCTGGGCATCTACCCTTGTGCCATCTGCTTCAAGGAGTTCTCTAACCTCATGGCCCTGAAGAACCACTCCCGACTCCATGCCCAGTATCAGCCTTACCAGTGTCCTCACTGTCCCCGTGCCTTCCGGCTCCCCCGAGAGCTGCTGGACCACCAAGAGTCCCATGAGGGCGAAAGGCAGGAGCGGCTATGGGAAGGGAAAGGGACGCCCGCCACCAATGGGCACGCTGAGGAGAGCAGCCAGGACCAGCTCCCGACTACACAGATGCTGAACTGCTCTGGGGAGCGCAGCGCCTCTGGGGACCTGGAGGACGGTGGCCTGGAGGAGTACCGGCCTTTCCGCTGTGGGGACTGCGGCCGCACTTACCGCCATGCTGGGAGCCTCATCAACCATCGCAAGAGCCACCAGACGGGTGTCTACCCCTGCTCCATCTGTTCCAAGCAGCTGTTCAACGCAGCTGCCCTCAAAAACCATGTGCGGGCTCATCACAGACCCCGGCAGGGAGCTGGAGAGGACGGGCAGCCATCAGTGCCACCAGCCCCCCTGCCTGTGGCTGATACCCCCCACAAAGAGGAAGAGGTCCCCGTCACCACCCTGGACCACCGCCCCTATAAGTGCGACGAGTGTGGTCGGGCTTACCGCCACCGGGGGAGCCTGGTGAACCACCGCCACAGCCATCGGACAGGAGATTACCAGTGCTCACTCTGTCCCCGCAAGTACCCCAACCTTATGGCCCTGCGTAACCACGTGCGGGTCCATTGCAAAGCTGCTCGCCGCAGCGCAGGCCCAGGGGCTGAGGGTCCCCCCAGCCACCTCAAGGGAGAGCTCCCTCCTGACCAAGTGGAAGCAGAGGCAGCCCCACATACAGATCAGGGGCGTGGGTGCAAACATGAAGAGGAGGCGGCTGCGGCCGATGTCCCCCCAGCAGCAAATAGGACAGCACCACAGATCTGTAGTGTGTGTGGGATGCTCTTTGAAGACCCTGAGAGCCTTGAACGTCACGGCCGGACCCATGGGGAAGGGGAAGACAGCAGGACAGAGACCAGGGCGTCCCCTCCTCGGGCGTTTGCCTGCCAAGATTGTGGAAAGAGCTATCGCCACTCAGGCAGCCTTATCAACCACAGGCAGACCCACCAGACGGGGGACTTCAGCTGTGGGGCCTGCGCCAAGCACTTCCACACTATGGCCGCCATGAAGAACCATTTGCGGCGCCACAGTGGGCGGTGGGGCCAGCAGCACAGGAGGCGGGCCAGCAGTGCTGGCAGTGGGGGTGAAGCCAAACTCCCGTCAGGCGGGAACTGGGCCCAGGACTTGGTGGGGAACAGCGAGGGCCTGGACTGTCCGCGAGACCCTTCAGGGGGCGATCCTAATGGAACCGCAGGCAGCTCGGAAAGCGATGGGGGCTGTCTGCAGACTGAAGCCAAAAGGGCTAGATGTGGGCTCGAGCGGGTGGAGGCCCGTATCCAGGATGATAAAGAGAGCAGGGGTACTGAGGAAGGGCTGGAAAGGAAGGAGGCCTGTTTCCTAGACAACTTGGACATCCCAGGCGATGAGGAAAGCAATGGGACTCACTTCTGTGATGGTCTCACTGGGGTGGATGAAGACCGGAACCGGGCCCCTGGCCAGCCCAGCTCCCCGAACCACTCTCCTGATGAAGCTGTCACTGGCTGGCAGGCGGAGCTCTCCCACACGTGTTCGGACTGTGGGCATTCTTTCCCTCATGCCACCGGCCTGCTGAGCCACAGGCCCTGCCACCCGCCGGGCATCTATCAGTGCTCCCTCTGCCCGAAGGAGTTTGACTCTCTGCCTGCCCTGCGCAGCCACTTCCAGAACCACGGGCCCGGGGAGGCCGCCCCTGCACAACCTTTCCTCTGCTGCCTCTGCGGCATGATCTTCCCGGGACGGGCTGGCTACAGGCTTCACCGGCGCCAGGCTCACGACTCCTCTGGCCTGACCGAGGGGGAGGAGGAGGAGGGGGAGGAGGAAGGAGCCGCAGGGCCAGCCTCCGCCCGGAGCCCTCCGCTGCAGCTCTCGGAAGCAGAGCTGTTGAATCAGCTGCAGCGTGAGGTGGAGGCGCTGGACGGAGCTGGTTATGGGCACATCTGTGGCTGCTGCGGTCAGACCTACGATGACCTAGGGAGCTTGGAGCGTCACCACCAAAGCCAGAGTTCTGGGAACACCACAGACGAAGCTCCCAGCCGCTTAGGAGAGTCAGGCGATGCCATGGGAAGGGTTGCAGGTGATGACCGTGTCTTTGAGGGCACGGTGACCTCTCTCTCTGGGGAGGGTGGGGACACAAAGTCTGGAGAGGGAGCGGGTGCTATGGTTGTAGACAGCCTTTGCATGCGGGGGGAGGAAAGTCCGCCAGAGGCCCAGCCCCGCCCCTTCCGCTGCAACCAGTGTGGCAAGACCTATCGCCACGGGGGCAGCCTGGTGAACCACCGCAAGATCCACCAGACTGGAGACTTCATCTGTCCCGTCTGCTCCCGCTGCTACCCCAACCTGGCTGCCTACCGGAATCACCTGCGAAACCACCCGCGCTGCAAGGGCTCTGAGCCCCAGGTGGGGCCCGCCCCAGAGGCCGGAGGCAGCAGCGAGCCTCAGAACGTGGCAGAAGGGCTGGGGCAGGCAGATGGGGGAAAGTTCCAGGAAGAGCTTAAAGTGGAGCCCTCGGAGGAGGTGGCAAGGGTGAAAGAGGAGGAGTGGGGGGAGGCCACCGTGAAGGGGGAGGAGGTGGAGCCGAGGTTGGAGACGGCAGAGAAGAGCTGCCAGACCGAGGCCAGCGCCGAGCGGCCCTTCAGCTGTGAGGTGTGCGGCCGGTCGTACAAGCACGCTGGCAGCCTCATCAATCACCGGCAGAGCCACCAGACTGGCCACTTTGGCTGCCAGGCCTGCTCCAAAGGCTTCTCAAACCTCATGTCCCTCAAGAACCACCGGCGCATCCACGCAGATCCCCGGCGGTTCCGCTGCGGCGAATGTGGGAAGGCCTTCCGCCTGCGGAAGCAGCTGGCCAGCCACCAGCGGGTCCACGCCGAGCGGGGCGCGGGCGGGGGCACCCGGAAGCTGACACGGGAAGATCGGCCCTTCAGGTGCGGGCAGTGTGGGCGCACCTACCGCCATGCCGGCAGCCTCCTGAACCACCGGCGCAGCCACGAGACCGGCCAGTACAGCTGCCCCACGTGCCCCAAGACCTACTCCAACAGCATGGCCCTGAAGGACCACCAGCGGCTGCACTCAGAGAGCCGGCGGCGGCGAGCAGGGCTATCCCGGCGGGCAGCTGTGCGCTGTGCCCTGTGTGGCCGGGGTTTCCCTGGCCGGGGAGCCCTGGAGCAGCACCTGCGGGAGCATGAAGAGGAGACCCAAAGTGGGCAGAGAGGCACAGAGGACAGTGAGGGGACCCTGGCCGATGACCAGGGACTAGAGGACAGGTCAGGTGGTCCTGAGTCACTTCTCCAGCTGGAGGATGGAGCCAGGAGGCTGGGGGAGCAGAGTCCGAGCCCCATCGGGGCAGCAGGTTCGGAACCCACCGAGCCGGGATCCGGGGACGTGGGGAATGCCAAAGGGAGGCAAGGAGACGGGGGGCCAGTGAGTCGCGGCGGAGACTGGGTTCCTCGGGGTCATGTACTGACCAAGCCAGCAGATGAGTCAGAGGACAGTATCCCCCAGAGTCCTTGCCATCTTGGCAACACCCAGCCCAACGGACCTAGTCTGAGTCCTGTGGCTAGCTGGCACGGTGCAGACAGCCGACCTCAGCTCCAGCCCGAGAGTCCCCCCTCTTCCCGCAGCCGTTGTGGCAGGACGTACTGCCAGTCGGAAGGCCCTTTGAACCGCCACAGCACCGCCGAGACAGACTGCCGCCATTGCCTGCCCTGCTCCAAGGAGTTCTCGAACCCTGGGGCCGCTAAGAGCCACAGCCGCAACCACATAGCTGCCCAGACCTTCGCCTGCCCCGACTGTGGTAAGGCCTTCCAGTCCCATCATGAACTAGCCAGCCACCTGCACACTCAGGCCAGTGGCCCCGGTCAGATGCCACCCCAGATACGGGAGGCCACAGGGCCTGAAGGTGGGCCTGTGGAGGATGAGGTGGATAGCCCCGGCCAAGGGGAAATCCAGAAGGCCCCACTGGAACCCCCCAGGGCCCCAGGAGAGAATGCTGGGAGAGCTGATGGGGGGCAAGGAGTAAAGTCCACGGCGGCTGAAGATGAGGAACGGCCATTCCGCTGTGCCCAGTGTGGGCGGTCCTACCGCCACGCCGGTAGCCTGCTGAACCATCAGAAGGCCCACACCACTGGACTCTACCCCTGCTCCCTCTGCCCCAAACTTCTACCCAACCTGCTGTCCCTTAAGAACCATGGCAGGACCCACACAGACCCCAAGCGCCACCGCTGCAGCGTCTGTGGCAAGGCCTTCCGGACAGCTGCCCGGCTGGAGGGTCACGGGCGGGTCCATGCACCTCGGGAGGGGCCCTTCACCTGCCCTCATTGTCCCCGCCACTTCCGTCGCCGAATCAGCTTCCAGCAGCACCAGCAGCAGCACCAGGAGGAATGGACAGTGGCCAGCTCTGGTACGGGGGCGTGAATGGCTTGGGCAGAGGACGGAAAGGTCCCAGAGGAGGTGGGCACAGAGCGGGGGGGGGGGGGCGATGAATGAGAGGAGAGGGTCCTATGGCTTCCAAGAGGTGTCAGGGGGCCGGGGGGCTTGAATGTGGAGAAGACTAGTTTGAGGATGCTGCCTTGTGAGGGCTGAGATTGGAACCCTGGGCCAGGCCAACAGCATGGTGGGTTGGACAGTGGGGTGGGATAGGGTGTGCGCAGGGGCAGAGGCCGCTGCTGTGCAGGAGCCGGAGAGGAAGGGGCTTTTTGTTCGGGGAGGGGAGGGGAGGCAGCTATCTGGCTCTCACATCTGGGAACTCCCCTGATCCAGCCAGTAAAGGAATGATTTCCAGAGAAAAATACGGTCTAGGCGGTGCTCTTTCCTTGAGGGGGCAGAGAGCAGGAGAGTGAGGAATGGGGCGTGGGATGCACCCCCAGACTAGACTGCTCTGTGGCTTTTGTGCTGAGTTGGCCAGGGAAACCGGGCCACCGGTTGGCCCCCAGCTCCGTCCCTCTTCCCTGCATCTTGTCTCTGGTCCCCCTCCTCATTTCTTGGAAACTAGGCCTTTGGTCCTTTGCTACTGATACTGCCCCATGCCTCTTCTTCCCCTCATTGAACCCTTTCTTTGCTGCGCATCTCCTTTTTAGGAGCCAACCAAACCACTCTTTCTACCTGCATACCCCCCTTCCCACCAACACACCTTTAACTGGAGGACTGAGTCACAGATAATTGTTTCTTTGAAGCCAGGCCCAGCTGTAGCAACAACAGCCATTAGCCCCTATCTCCCATCCTCTATCAGGGGGAACCTCCCTGGAAAGTCACTCCACCCAGCCCAGCTGGGGGATGAAGCTGTGGGGGAGTGGGGCAGCCTGTTGCTGAGCCCCGGGCTCACGCCTTCGGCCTCCCCTTGAGATCTGTAGGCCTTCTCCCAGGACCCATTCCATTTAGTGGCCACCAAGGGTCGGTGTCTCTAAGATGGCAGGTCCTTGACCAGAGATTGTCAGGGAAGGAGGCAATGGTGGGTGAGAGTCCCCTGAGAGAGCTGATGAGATGGCTTTCAGGATAAAAGATTTCTTGTGACCTCGAGGGAATGAGCGACAAGCCAGTTAATCAGGCCTGGAAAAGTAATTGGGAGTTCTCATGCCTCTGGGGCCATGGGGGATGGCGGCAGGATGGCCTGCAGGCCTAGGGAATGGGGTGCAAGCTGTGTGGGGTTTGCCGCCCTCAGTCAGTGACCACCTCTCTTTCTCCCCAGGAGTCCCAAAGGCACCAGCGGCCGGGAGAGGGGACTTGTCATTGCCCCCTCCTCCCACCCCCACGACCTCACTTCTGGATCCTTCACCCCAGTGGCCTGCAGACCTCAGCTTCTCCCTCTAAACTTCAAGTCTCCAAAGATCAGAATACGGGCGGGGTGGGGGGGTGGCGGGTTGCAGGGAAAGGCTTGATCTCCATGTTTTGCTCAGGAGTAGTTAGGCATCCCCATCTCTTACTCTCCTCTCCCACTGTGCAGAGGACCCAGATCTGGCTTCTTGCCCAAGGAGGGGGTAAGGTGTTCCTCATGTCCCTGTCCTTGAAGGCTCTCCTTTCCCCAGCCTTTTGTCACTATGCTCTTCCCTGTGACCAGCCCTGCAGGAAACCCGGTGCCAGGCTCTGCCACGATGTGGGGCCACCGTCACCAGCCAGATTCCAACACCAGGGAGAGGCTGATTCAGAGAGCCACAGGTGGGAATGTTGCCTGTGGAAGGGGAGCCTTTTGCTACAATTTGTAACTTATTTTCTAAAGTCTATTTTGTAACAATTTATTTAAGTTTTAAAAAAAGGAAAATTGCTCCCCCACCCCCTAAAAAAAAACAAACAGACGAATTTTCAAAGTAAGTGGCTGGTGTGATCATATCTGAGGGGATGAAGAATAGGGAAGGCTGGGGACGCCTGTGTCGCACAGCAGAGCTGGGTGTGGGGGAGCATCCACAGGCGACATCTCCCTGTCCTGCAGGGTGAGGAGTAAGGGCAGCCGCTGGTCCAGGCAGGCTCCTTCCCAGAGCCCGCTGGGCTGTTGGGCCCGTCCCAGTGCCTGGGATCACGGGGGGTGGGGGTGGGGGGTGAGGATGGGAGAGGGACAGGGGCAGTGACGCAGGATTTGTCTCACTGTGTCTGCAGCGTCCCAGAGCCACCTGTCAACAGCCAGCTGGTTTGCCTGTCAGGAAGAGGAAGGAGGGTGGGGTTGGCCTCATCCTCAGAACTTTCCTCCCTCCCTGGAAGGAAGAGGAAGAAGGTACTACTTAACCCCCATGACAGATGAGAAAACTGAGGTTTGAAGAAGTTGAGAGGCCTGCTCCAAGTCACAATGATGAAGAACCAGAATTTTGTCCACTTACCCCCCCACACCCCCCAGGGCAGCTAGGGGTGGGTCAGAACAGATCTTTCCCTGGATTGAGAGAGCATGGGTCTGGAGAGGGACGGGTCAGCAGGGAGGCCCTAGGGCCACATACTCGTGTTGGTGGAGCAGCTTCCGGGCTCGGCCTCAGGCTCTGGCTCCTCAGCAAAATAGACCTGCCAGTCCAAACTGCTGACCCAGTTCTCATAGGCGGGGAGCGCCACGAAGACCGCAGGCCTTGCGGGGCCTTGGCAGGCATCTCCAAAGCTGTGTAGCCCAGCCAGGAACCATGTGCCCCTCACCTCGTGCACCAGGGGTGCCCCGGACAGGCCCTGCAGGGGTCAGGTGACACTGGGTGACTTCCTCTTTTCCCTAGGCTGCTGTGGGGGCAGGAGGGGCTAGGGGCCGGGCCGAGGCTCTGGCTGTCTGGGAACCAGTTGGCAGAAAGGCCCCATTTCAAGTGAGAGGCAGGTCTGGAGGCCAAGCCTGGCAGGAGGTCTGTTCGTGAGTTACAGAATAAAGATGCCAGGGGTCGATGGGGTAAGGTTTGGGGGACCGGGGCTCACCTCACAGTGGGGCGGCTCACCCACAACACTGGAACACACCATCCCTGGCAGAATGGGGATGCTGTCGCTCCCAAGAGTTGCATGCAGCCGGCTGCAGGCCCTGGGTCCCAAGAGGGTCACAGGCACTGTCTGAGGGGAGCTGGCGCCTGTAAGGGCAAGGGAAAAGACCCGGCTGCCCCAGTGGCCTCTGGGATGGATGGACGGCTGCTGGTGGGCCTGTCCTACGTACCTGCTCCTTGACGGGGCAGCCCCAGGACCCAGCCACGTTCCCCATCGGGCAGATGGTGGTCAGAATAGGGCAGGCAGAGCGGCCGAAGGCTGGGGCCTAGTGTCACGGGTTGGGCCAGCAACAGGAGGGCCACATCGTAGCCCCCCTCTGGGTGGGTGTAAGCCCCATGCAGGATGATTTGCTTCAGGCCCCGCTCCTCTGGTCCGGCCCCCAGCCCAATGCTCCATTCCTCTGGGGTCTGGCGCCTGGGCAGAAGCAGCATTGACAGCATCAGGTGGCAGGGCTGCCGGCCAGGGCGAAGGGGGCACAAAGGCAAGAGAGACATGGCTCACCCGATGAAGCAGTGGGCAGCAGTCAGCACGACCTCCTCTGACACCAGGGCTCCACCACAGGCCAGCTTCCCCTGGTGCTTCAGCCTGGCATCCCAGGGCCATGGGGAGGGGGCTCCTGCCTGGGGACCTTCTCTCCTCAAGGATCCACAGGCTGCAACAGACGGGATGACATCACCTGCCTTCTTGCTAAGTGCTCACTGCATGCCTGGCCCTGTGCTAAGCACTTCCCACGTACTATCAGATCCTCACAGGATCCTTTTAAATTTTGGATTTTGTTACCCTCGTTACCGAAGTAACCACAGTCCCAGAGAGGTTAAGTGACTTTCTAGCTCAGTAACCACAGGCAGGTAGCCAACTTGAGACTCAAAAGCCGGGGCCTAAGCTTTTACACCCCGATTGTCTAGCCTCATGGGAGTGGCCCTGCTCCTCATTCTCCCACCCCATCGCTCTGCACCCCTCCGGGCTTGGACTGGCCCCAGAATTCCTGGCTCACTAGTACTTCTCTTAGCATCAAGACACAGCTTCCGTCCTAGGAATTCTTTTGCATGCAATTTGCATGTTAGTCAGCCTGGCATCCGAGGGGCATGGCTAGAAGTTTGAGTGGGAGCCCTACCCTGTCCCATCTCCCTGGGTCCCTGCTTGGAAACTTGCAGCTTACTCCCACAACCTTCAGTTAGATCTCAGATCCCTCTTCTTACCTAAACTCTAAATGCACAAAGTTCTAAAGTATCTCTGCCTCTCAGCCCTAAATGGGGCTTTTCCTCTCTTAAGGGCTGAAAGGGGCCTTAAAAGCCCCCTAATTAGCCCCTGACAGTATGTGAATACCTTGTCCCAATTCTCTATTCTGAGCTGAAATTTGCTTCACTGTGCTTCTGTCTGCTGCCCAGAAGTCCTTATTACACAGGCCTGGGTGTCCCCGCCTGTCCCACTCCTTAACGCCCCCTGCTCATACCTACACAGCTGTCCTCGTCACTGATCTCCGGGGTCCTCGGGTTCTGGGACAGGAAGGCCGCCCCCTGAGCTCGAGCCTGCAGCCAGGAGCTGTGAGCAGCCGTGCTGGTCAGCAGCACAGGGGTGTCTTCTTGGGCACAGCTTGATGCAAAGCTGATGATCCCAGCCTGAACCCAGTGTCCGTCAGGCTCACGGCACAGCACGGGGCCCCCAGAATCCCCCTGGAGCCAGGCAAAGGAGTCAAGGGTGGACATTTGAGCCCCAGCCATGGGCAGACACCCTGTCCTCTAACAGTGGCATTCCACCCATCCCTGTGGACTGAGCACTGAGCCCAGGGCTAGGCCCCCTCCCCTTCTGTTCCCTTCCCTTGTCTCCCCCATCAGACCTGACAGGGTCCCTGCACCCCAGGCTGGGCGCCCCCACACAGCATCCCCGGCCGAGCTGGGCTAGCCAGCAGCCGCTGGTGCAGCCGGTCGTAGAGGCAGTTACACGTGGGGCGGCTGATTAGACGCAGGCGCAGATTCCGCAGAGTCCTGGGAGCTGGCACGAGAAAGGGGGTTGGTGGGGAGCAAGGGAGACTGAGCAGACGGACAGCTGGCAGCTGGGGCTGTGTGACCTTGGGCGAGCGCTTACCACCATTGGTGTCCTGATCCCAGCCAGTGGCCCAGCAGGAGGTCCCAAAAGGAAAGCGATGGGTAGGTTGGGGCAAGCAGAGGGGTGCGTGGGCCACGGGGTGGGCAAGTCGTAGCAGGGCCAGGTCTGAGCCCTGGCTGTAGTGGTTATAGGCCCTTGGCAGCTGCAGAGCCGTCACCCCCACCTCCTCGGCCCCTGGGCTTAGACCCTCATGTTGCAGAGAACCCAGGACAACTGACCAGGAGTTCAGTTCTGTCATTGCTGCCCTGGAAGGGGAGGGACAAGGCCGAGGCATTGAATGCAAAGGGGGACAGTGACACCATGGGAGACACCACTGGGTAGGTGAAAGGGGCAGAAATCAGCCCAGAGCTTTAAGCCAGGTCCTTCCCTCCCCCAAAACTCTGTTTTCTCTTTCGTAAGGCTTCTACCACAAACGGTTCAGATTAACTTGATAATGTGTACCAAGCACATGGCACACTCTCAGTAAATGGTTCTTTGTTATTCTAGGGGCAGGGGTCAGTTTTACGGGGTTTGGGGACATATCACCCACTCCCCCCCCACCCCTCCGGCCAAAAGCCAGAAACTCAGCTTGACCCCAGCCATGACTCACTTTTCAAAGCAGTGAGCAGCAGTGAGGACCCAGGTGTCCGCCACCAGGGATCCACTGCAGATGTGGACCCCCTGCCTCCTCACACTCGCTTGCCATGGCCACTCGCCAGGTACTGTGATGCCCTCCTGAGGCTCAGGGGGGCCAGGGCCACGCTGCCCACATACTGTAAAGAGGGGTGGATCAGACTGACAGAAGACCCCTGTCCTGCCCTCACCACAGGCCTGAGCCAGATCCAAGAAAGGCCTGACCCCATGTCCCCAGAGCTTACCGTGCTGAGCTGCTTGAAGACCTGGGAAGAGAGAGACACAGGTGAGATGGGGGAGCCTTACCTGGTGGGCCCAGCCTTGGCGGAAGGCAGAGGTTTGGGGGGATGGGCCCTGGGTCCTTGTCTATGACTGTGTAGCTACCTTACCAGCCCCTCCCAGAATGAAAATATATGAGGTCAAGAAAGAGCTTTTATTAGAACCTATTCAGAGTGTACACTCAGTAATTAATTCTCCTCCTTCAGCTGTGCTCAGCACTCCTAGGCCTGAGAAGCAGGGCCAGGGTTCAGCTTGGGACGGGTCCAGCCCTCCTCCAGGCTTCAGAACCCCCAACTCCAGCCCCCGCCACTGAGTCAGGGAGGCGGCCTGTGTATGTGGAGAGCATTAGCTTAATTGTGCCCTCAGCCTTGATGCCTAAGAGGGAGGATTAGAGGCCGACGTTATGTCTAAGTGGGGGAGGGCTCCAGGAGATGGAGACTCACCCCACCCCTGTTCTGACGACTCAGACTCCCCGACCTTTCCAGAATCCGCCAGAAACTCTACCAAAGGATCCCCTACCCTGCCTGTGTCCCATCACAGGCACATCAACATCTGGGCCAGGAGAGGCCAGGGGAGATGGGACAGAGAGATGGAGAGACAGAGCCAAAGGGCTCCCAGAACCTGCCGAAGGTCATTCTGGAAGTAGAGAGGCAGAGAGGGGCGCAGGGTACACACACAAGCACAGTGACTGCAGACACAGACTGTCATCTGGCCCAAGAAAGTCCCACCCGTTTTGTCACAGGTGGCCACATCCACCTCCCCTGCTCCACAGCCAGACACAGGCTCGGGCCGACTGTCGCCCCACAGACACGCGCCCTCACCACACTGAGCTGCAAGGCTGCTGGGACAGAGGGTGGCCAGTCCCTGAACGCCCACCATACCACGCCCCTCCCCACTCACACACGGGTGGCTCACCCTCGACGAGGACCGCTGCTCCCAGGATGAGCAGCCCTGGTCCCCAGCTCGGCTGCATGCTGCTCCAGGCCACTCTGCCGCCTGTGCTCCGCTTTTCGGAGAGGCCACCTGGGTCTCCCTAGCTCCACCTCTGCTCCGCCCCCGGTTGGCTAAGAGTCAGGTGTCCTTGCTTTTCCTCAGGCCGGGAAGGGAGCCAGTGGCTCCTAGCTCTGGGGCTGCGACTGTGTTACCCTGGGCTCTTCACCACCCCTCGGGGCAGCTCCGCCATGGCCAGACTGCGTGGGTTCAAACCCTAGTTCCCCCAGTTAACTGCCTGAGCGACCCTGGCCAATTAGCCTGTCCGTGAACTCAGAATTGCTGAATGTGAAAATGCCCGGACCAGAGTCTGACATCGAGTAGGCTTGCCCCCGGCGTGGAAGCTGTCCTCTGGGGACTGGGAAGAGCACTGTGGGCAGACTCCCAGGTCTCACTTTATTTCAGCTTCCCCTCCTCTCTCCCAGGCCCACGTGCAGGTGGGTCTCACACACCTTCTCCCACCTTGCTTCAGAGGCCGCGTGTGCAGGGCTGGGGACTGAGGACCAGGGCTCTGTACCGGCAGCACGACTGACAAATCTCAGCACCTCTCTGCAGCCTTCCCAGGGACCAGGGTTACAGCGGTGCCCACCTTTCTGGCAGGTGGTGGAAGACTCAGTCGGGAGGGAAGAACACTCAGGGCGCACTCTTTTTCTCTTCCCCACTTCCAACTCAGGCCAGCCCAAACTGCTCAGGAACCCTGACCTCAACACAGAGGCAGCTGTGTTAAGAGCATAGACATGAGCCAGACAGCCCCGGTGGATCTGAATCCCGAGGGCACCTTAACCCCCTGCCTGGCACCAGCTGTGTGATCTTAGGTAAATTACTTACCCTCTCTGTACCGCAGTTTCCTCATCAAGATAGGGGTAAGAGCATCTACCTCATATAACTGGATATATAAGGGCTACATGAGTTAACATACGTCATGTTCTTCAGCAGTGCTTGGCATGTGGGTAAGGTGCTTAGTATATATTAGGAAAAATAAAACAGAAATACTCAAAACGTGTCCCTGGTCTCCCAGGGTTGCCAAGACTGGCTTGGGGTGGTGGATAAGGCAGTTGGAGGGGTTAAGGTTAGACCACAGGAAGAACTTCCCGGCTAGCATGCACAGAACTAGAAGGGTAGTTTGCGCTTGCAAGTGTGTGCTTGGCCCTCCCAGAAGAGAAAGCCTGGCTCTTGTTGGGCAGCAAGGACAAGCTGCCAGCCTGTTTCTTGTGGGTGGGGCTGATGGCGCCCCAAGTCTTATTCCACACGCCAGAGAAGGGACTAACCACCCTTTCCAGGCAGGCCCTCCACTCTCCCTCGGACTCACATCCTTCCAGTCCAGAGGAGGCAAGACTGGGGGAGGCCCAACACTAGGGTCCCTCGCAGACAGATGGCTCAGACTTAGCCAGTTTATTTAAGAAATTTTATTGCTCAGAACCTTCCCTCCTTGGGCAATGGCAGGAGCTTCGGAAACCAGCCCTTGGGGACAGAGCCAGAGGCACTAGTGTGGAGGAAAGAGTGGCACATTTGGTCCGTTGTCCTGTGTGGGAGTATGGTGGGGTCGGGTTGCAGACTCTTCTAAGGACCCAGACATGGCCCCCTTGGGCAAGGCTCACATGCCAAAGCAGAGCATGAGGTCAGCCTGGCTTGGGTGAGGGCTCAGTGCCCCTTGACCTTGCCCTGCGGTTCCTGGACCTTCCGGAAGCTGAGCACCACTAGGCCCACATTGATGGCATAGGTGGTGATGCAAACGATGCAGAAATCATAGAGTACGAAGAATAGGATCCAGGCCAGGTAGACAGAACCGACAAGAGACACCAGGGAACTCAGCACCAGCAGGATAGATGCCCAGCGGGCCCGGAGGCAACCTGCAAGGCAGACAAGGCTCAGGCAGGGGCTTCAGGGACTGGCCATCTCTAGAACACTGCCTTGACTTCATGGTACCACCCAGATCTCAGAGGCTGCTGGGGAGGAGGCTCTGATGGGCCTCACCAAGGCCTTGGTTCTCCTATCTGTTCAATGATCCCTGGAACACAAATAGTGAATCTTCCTGCTGAGCTCTGCATGTGATGAAAGAGAAGCAGTCCTTGGAATCCCCTCAGAGAGTAACTTTTGAGTCTTTTCCACAAAAGTGGAGTGAGTCCTAGGAAGTCTTTAAGGGCCCTTCTGGCTCCGACAGTAACTAAACCAAGGGAAAGACTCGTTAGTTCCCGCCCCCAGGGGGCTCAGTGATGAGCCGCTGGCTATCTCGGCTGGCTGGGTCACCAAGATTGCAAGGGAAGGGGCTGGGCTGGCCAAGGGGGAGGTGGCCTGTCAGGAAGAGGTGGGGCCTGCAGGGAAGGGGCGGGGCCACTCACCCAACAACAGCTGTAAAGTGTAGAAGATGCAACCGAATATGCTATTGGACTGATTGAGGATGCTGTCCTGGCCGAGCACATGTTCCACCAGTCCGAAGCCCTGGCCCCACCTGGTGGACGGCAGGACCCAGGTTAGGAGTGGCAACCCAGGGCCTTGGCCCTGTCCTAGTGGGGTGATTTCCAACAAGCCACCTAGGCTGGCCTTCCCCTTCCCTCCCCACGCCCTCCTGAGTCCAAGGGTCAATGAGCTCCCGGCTGGCTTCCCTTTGGCCACGTCAGGATTCCATTTCAATGTCCCTGTCCTCCCCTATCCCCAGGCCAGGCCAGGCCTGGCCATGGCTCCACCATATGCCCCTCTTTACATCCTAGACCTTCAGTAATTCTTAAGATGGCAAAGTAGGTAGAACGGTTGGCCTTGCTTTACAGGGAATCAGGTGCAGAATCTCTCTGCCCTGGACCTCTAAATCTCCAGCTTCCTGGCCGCCCACTCCCCTCCTCTGTATTCGGTCAACCCCAGGCCCTCAAGCCCAGACCTGGCCGCCTTATCCCCAGTCACGGCCATCCTCAAGACCTCAAAACCATCACCAGTCCCTATACGCTATCCCATTCCCCCTTCTACCCCGGTTACCGTTATTGCTTGGCATGAGGATCTCCGTGCTACTCGCCAGAATAACCACAGTGCCCCCGCCCCAGGCCCCACACTCCTATCTCGGACACACCGTCTCCCCCCAGGCAACGCCCCCTCGAGCTGCCCCGCCGCCATGCGGCCGATCCCCAGCTCCAGAATCATCTGGCAACCTGGCCGCCAAGACGAGCAGACCAGCCTCTCGAGCCTTCGACTCCCGCGCGCACCTGGAGGAGAAAACGCGCGAGCAGCTGATGGCGGTACCCACGTCGCAGAGCGCGCGGTAATCCCGGTCCCGGGCGCGCGCCGCCTTCACGTGCAGCGCGTAGAGAGAGAGCACTAAACCCGCGAGGCACAGTGCGAGCCGCACCCATCCAGGGTTCACCCAGGTAGCGCCCATGTCTTCTGGTCCCGCCCGAGGCAACCGCCCGCAGGGAAGCAGCCACGGAGCAGGGGCAGGGCAGGATGTGGCCACGCCTTCTCCCGCCCCTCTGACCGGGCGATTGGCCTTGCTGGTCTCTCATTCCCTGATCCAATTGGTTGTTCCTACGACTTTGACAGGCGTGCTGTGGCAAGGTAGGAAAACAGAGAGGAACGCTGGGATTGGAAAACCAGATTAGGGAGGGGTAATTACAGAGCACACGGCCTGCCAGGCATAATGGGAGTTGTAGTCGAAGCGGCCGCAATGCCTCAAGGGAAATGGAGTCCCCGAGGTTTTAAAAAGTATATTAATGTAGCCAACGGCATAGCGTTTACGCTGTGCCGAGCTCTGTTCTAAACTTTGGAACATCCAGGGACTAGGGGCCGGCGTACCAGGGAATCCAGCGAATACTGCGATCCGATCAAGAACCAGCCTTTTCACTGAAATTAGGACTCTAATCTCCAGTGGTCATAGTTTGCTCAGCTATTCCCTCCTGCCTCATCAGCGCCACCTGCAGGCCAGCCTCTCTCCCTCTCTTCCTCTCGCCGTTAAATTCCCAGCTCTATTAGCACCGCCAAACCCTTGACATTATCCTAACCTGTGTTCTGCCGTGGCTCCAGCCTGGCAAAACCTGAGTCTGGATCAACCCAACGGTCCCTCTTTCCAAGCCTTCGGTGGGCTAGCTGTGCTCTTTCCCTCGCAGACATCCCATTTATTGATGACCCATCTCTCCTACACCTCTCCTTCCTTCTCATCTGCGTTGAAACTTGCTTGCTTCTCTTTCCCCATTTTAGAAACAGTAACAAATCTCCCTTCGCAATCAAGGTTTTGGGAAGATTTTACACTTCCAGTCTGTACTTCCTCACTTCTTCCTTGCTGCCCAGCACACCGTAAACTAGCTCCTCCCCGAGAGGGAGGAGCTGACGACTAACGACTGATGTCACCGTGATGCTAAATCCAATGGGTATGTATATGTGTGTGTATATGTATATAATCTCTGCACCCAATGTGGGGCTCAAACTCACGACCCTGAGATGAAGAGTCACATGCTCCTCCTACTGACCCAGCTAGGTACCCCTCCAATGGATTTTTTTTTTCCTACATAAAGATTATTTTTATACTTTTTGCAGCAAAAGGAAATTGTAATATTTGTCAGTATCCAAGTGAATAAAGACCATGCCTAAGGCTATCTCTGATCTGGTTTTTTCAGGGCCCCTCCCTGGAGTTCTGCTGGATTGGTGTGGGTTGGGGCGGGTTACCTTTCTTGGAAAGGGAGGTGTGGCTGCTCTGGCATCCGACCCTACCAATGGATATTTTTGAGTTCTTACCATGCTTGACCTCTCAACAGTATTAGTCACTATTGCGCACTCCTGCCCAGGAACTCTCTTTCTCTGGATTCTGTGATATTTCACTTTCCTGCTGGCTCCTCTCTCTCTAGCTGCTCCTTCTCAGGCCCACTCCTTTTTTTTTTTTTTTTTAAGATTCTATTTCTTTATTTGACAGAGACACATGGAGAGAGGGCGGGAGAGGGAGAAGCAGGCTTCCCACCGAGCAGGGAGCCTGATGTGGGGCTCGATCCCAGGACCCTGGGATCATGACCTGAGCCGAAGGCAGATGCTTAACAACTGAGCCACCCAGATGCCCCTCAGACCCACTCTTCTTCCAGGGAGCATGGTCAGCAGAATAATGGCTCCCAAAGATGCCCATGTTCTAATCCCAGTGACTCGTGGATATGTTAGGTTCCATGGCAAACAGGAATTAAGATTGCAGATGGAATTAAGGTTACCAATCTGCTGGCTTTAAAACAGATTATCCTGTGCAACCAATATAATCACTTAAAAGTGAAAAAGGGCAGGGGAAAAATGAGAAAGGGCAGCAGAAGAAGGGAGTCAGAGGGAGGTGTGACTACGGAAGGAAGACACAGAGAGGATGCAGTGTTGCTGTCTTTGAAGATGGAGGAAGGAGGTCATGAACTAAGAAATGTTGGGTGGCCTCTAGAAGAAAGAAAAGGCAAGGAAATGGATTCTGCCCAAAAGTGTCTGGAAAGGAACTGTTGATATCTTGATTTTAGCCCAGTGAGACCCTTGTCAGACTTCTGAACTGCAGAACTATAAGAGAATAAATTTGTGTGGTTTTAAGCCACTAAATTTGTGGTGATTTGTTATAGCAGCCCTAGGCCTGTGTCTCTTCTCCATTATCCTATGGGGTCACATCAGCCCCAGTCAGTGCTGGAAGAGACTACAGAGTGGTGTGAATACCAGAAGGTGGGAATCATTGAGGACGTACTGCTGTTCAACAAATCATCACAAAAAAAGAATGGCTTGAAACAAAAACGGCCATTTAATTTTCTTTTACAGATTTTATAGGTTGGGAATTTGGGAAGAGAGTTTTGGCTGAGAATTCTGGTTCCCATAGTTGCAGTGAGATGATGGCTAATACTGGAACAATGGGAGACTGAAGTAGCTGAGGGCTAACCTAGCAATTCTTTCTCTTTCTCTTGTAGTCTCAGGGTCCATGGAGTCTCTCTGTAAGGGCTAGTTTGGGCTTCCTCAGCATGGCAGTCTCCACGCTACACTAGCCAGCTTTTGAAATTGTCCTGAAAGATTTCCATCTTCTAGTATTCATGTCATTCATTGTGTAGTCTCTTTCCACACTAGACAGGGCTGACCTGAGCCCATAGAATAATCCAGAAATTATGGTGTGTCACTTTCATGGCTAAGTCATAAAGAGATTGTGGCTTCCATCTTGCTCCCTCCTCTGTGTGAGGCCAGTTGCCATGTTAGGAGGACACTCAGGCAGCCCTAGGGAATGGACCGCTTAGTAAGGAACTGAGGCCTTTTGCCAACAACCAGCATGACCTTGCCAGGCTTGTGAGAGAGCCACCCTGGAACTGGATTCTCCAGCATCAGTCAAGCCTTTAGGTGGCTCTAGTTTTAACCAACATCTTGACTGGAACTTCATGAGAGATCCTGAGCCAGAACCACCTAGCTTAGCTGCTTCCAGATCCCTGACCCAAAGAAGCCGTGTAAGATTCTAAATGTTTATTGTTTTGACCTGCGATGCTGTGGGGGTAACTTGTTACACAGCCATAGGTGATTAATACAGGGCAGTCGGACTGCTTGCAGAGCAGCTCCAGATTCTAGTACAAGGGCTCCAGGGAGTGAGGGGGAAGCCGTATCATCTTTTACAATTTAGCTTAAAAGTCACACGGTAGGGTGCCTGGCTCAGCTGGTGGAGCATGTGACTCTTGATCTTGGGGTTGTACATTTGAGCCCTACATTGGGCATAGAGATTACTAAGAAATAAAATGTTTTTTTAAAAAGTCATATAGTATCCCTTCCACTGTAACACAAACGTCCTCAGTTCCAAGGGGAGGAACACAGAACTCCATCTCTTGATTTGAGAAGCGTCAAAGTCATATTCTAAGACGTTTGTGTGGGGTGGGCCATTTTTGGAAATACAAACTGCCACATGGGACAGCATTATTTTCTCCCCTGTCTTCTCTTACTCCCTACAGGTCATGGCTTCCAACCTCTGCCCCGAGCCTAAATCTCTCTCCTGGGCTACAAACCCCTTAGTGGGATCGCCTCTTGGCTGTCACCACCTGGATGCCTCACAGGCCATTCAGATGCAATGCAATGCACCCCAAAGTGAACCCCTTAAACTTCCCCAAACCTGTTCCTCATCTGGGGTTTCCCATTTTAAACATGGCCCCTTCATCCATCCAAGCCACTCCTCCTGGATTGCTCTCTCAATCCCTTTAATCTATGCAGACCACTACCCTGGTCCAAGCTACCTTCACCTCCTACCTAAATAAATGCAGTAGTCTCCTCACTGGTCTCCCAGGTATACTTGTCCCTCATCCACAGATTGATTCTCTACACTGCAATCAAAGTGATCCTTTCAAAAAAAAGAATGATTGTAGGTGTGTCTGGCTGGCTCAGTTGGTAGAGCATGTGACTCTTGAACTCGGGGTCGTGAGATCAAGCCCCACTTTTGGCCTAGAGCTTATTTAAAAAAAATAATGATGTAGTTCTGTCACTTTCTGCCTTTCAATAGCATCCCGTTTCAATAGCTCAGAAAATAAAGCCCCAAATTTCCTTCATTTTTTCAACAAATGTTTATGGTGCAAATGTTATGTGCCAGAAATGTGTTAGGATCTTGGGATAAAGCAAGAAAGCAGACAAATATTCATGCTCTGGTGTTATATTTTATTTTATTTTTTAGAGATTTTATTTATTTGAGAGAGAGAGAGAGCACAAGTGGGAGGGGACAGAGAGAAGCAGGTTCCCCACTGGGCAGGGAGCCTGACATAGGGCTCAGTCGCAGGACCCCGGGGTCACGACCTGAGCCGAAGGCAGACGCTTAACCAACTGAGCCACCCAGGCGCCCTTGGTCTTACATTTTAGAAGAGAAGAGAAAAGGGGCACCTGGGTGGCTCAGTCAGTTGAGCATCCGACTTTTGATTTCGGCTCAGGTCATGATCTCACGGTCGTGGGATCGAGCCCCACAGTGGGGCTCAGGGCTCCATGCTCAGCAGGGAGTCTGCTTGAGATTCTCTCTCTCCCTCTCCTTCTGCCCTCCCCCTGCTCTCTTTCTCTAAAATAAATAAATAAATAAATAAATAAATAAATAAATCCTTTTAAAAAAAGAGATGAAAAAGTGCGCAATTAATACAATCAGTACATAAAGTATATAATATGTTGTTGGTGACAAATGCTACAAATAAAATAAAAAGTAGAGCAGAGTGGGGAGAATGGAGGTACTGCAAGTTTATTTATTTATTTATTTATTTATTTATTTATTTATTTATTTATTTATTT